>NC_053155.1:194972734-195102734 GCF_016835505.1 Polypterus senegalus
AGCAGTTCTCACCCAAACCTTTACTTTCAAAAATTTCTTTCACGCTAGTCCTTGAAGCAATTTCTACAGATAACCAGGCACAGAGAAACCTTGCATGTGAAAAACAGATTGGGGTTTTTGTGCTGCAATTCATTGGTCTTCTCCTGCCTTCCATTGCAGTTGGTACACAGACATTTGGAGTGTTTTCATTTATTTTGTTGGGTTGTTGATTTTGCTGGGAGCCCAGGGAGCAGGGCAGGAAACAGACCTGGACAGAGCCCCCAGAACTAGGCACATACACACCATACATACCACGCCAAACCAGTATTTCTTATCCACTTTTTGGGTCTTCGGCAGCCATCACTGGTTTACAAACACATGAGACTTGTACACAGTATAATCCTCCCTGCCCTCCTCACCAAAAGAATCGACAATACCAGACAATATATAAACATTTTTTTATCTTATTTCTGTTCATACTCACTCCAAGCCTTCCAAGGGCCGCTCTTCATTTTTATTTCCCCTTTGTAATTGTGCCTTTTTCTGCATTACATGTAAGCATGATTAGAAATGGAATTAAGAAATATTTACTGGCGCTGACAATCCTTGTTAGTCGGGCCAGACAGTAACACACTAAAAATGGCTTTCCCCTCTTTTCTCATTTGCTCACACGAGTGGCGTAATATGGTGACATTTAATATTTGATCGAAACAGGGGAGGTTCTCATATGAAACATCCAAGAGGTGCAGGTACAGAGTAACAGCGATAAGAAATGTAATACATACTTTAAGTTGAAACTGAAAGTGCACTGCTCAGAAATCAACAAAAGGAAAACATGAAGCAGATAGCGCCCAGGTATGGTAATTGAACCCATGAAGCTTTAACTATAAACTACATGCTGCAACACTCCAAAGTTATATTAAACACTTCATACAAATCAAGCATAGTATTGAGTCATTCAGCTAATGCGTTGTTCTCAAAAGTCAAAGGCTGATAATCAGAATTTTGTGCATATGGTGGATAAAGATGTGTAAAGATGAGCTGTCACAAAAGCAATTTATTTACAACCTTTAATGCACTGCTGTGACATGTAGTACAAATAAATCATACACAACTATATATCATTGGAAAGGTATGAAATTTAGCTATCCATTGGTACTGAGCCTTTCATTGTATGTGGCATGATGTAGGTAAGATCTTTGATAAAATTGGATCCACTCAGCTGCAGTAGCACTTGTATATACATATCTAAATCACATATTCTAATAATGAAAGAGAGCAGACAACATGGAAGTATGACTTTTTTTTCTTCAAAGATGATACACTTGGGTATGTAAAAATACATTACTGATTTTTGATTGCCTTGAGACTTTACTTCAACATACGCAAACAATATACACAAATTGCATAAGCGGCCTCAAAATCAAAAATAACTAATTTAAAAAAAAAACTCTGATAAACACTGATTGGTTTTACAGTTACTTTTCTACATGGAATAGTATAAACTACAGCAGCAGAATTTTTTAATGGTGAAATTCTTACATATAACACCACAACCCACAGTGATTTCTTACAGGAATTTTTTAGGAAGAATTCTTTGTGCTTTACTACAAAACATGACAGGAAACTCTTTTTCTAAGCCCAACACAACATAACAAATGTATGCATTTTTTTCAATCACTAACTTTTTAAGCAGTGTATTAAAAGGACAGGTTTAATTTTTTTCTGCTAAGTCATATAGTTCACCAAGTACTAATACCATAAAGGAATACAGTTTGCATATTAAGTGGGTAGCACTTACCCAGATAAGAAGAGCTCTAATGGTGTATCCAAACTTATTTATTACCTGCTTTACTACACAGTCTTTGGCTGAAACATGCCATAATTACACTTGTTCCCATATAAATTGTATGTTCCTCTTTCAGCCAGAAGCTGTGATATTGTATTTTATGAAATTAACTGCTTACAGTTTCCTAAATAAGGTAATTAAATTTGACTTTACTCCAAGATTAGCTGTCTGATAGCACTCAAAATTCATTAAACTATGATAATGGATCCCTTTTGATAATACATTTTACAGTGACATGTATACATGTCAGCCAGCTTCTTTTGGTAAGCTTCTCATCGATTTTTTTTTTTTCTAACCTTATTTACTCAGACCTTTGCTGACTATGCTGTACATAGCATACTACACAGTTAAGAGTTTTTGTAAGTACCAGTGAAAAAGATACTTTAGAAAAAATGGCAGAACAATGCATTAAATTTACAGTACAGCAATTTCCATTATAAAGTAAATTTAAACAGAAATAAACCATGAGCCATGTGGTGTTCACTGGAACTGAAAAAGCACTGAAGAAAACATCTAAGACTATTTCAGATTTGGTATTATCAAAATTAACACTGTCGTCAAAACTAAATTTGCCTGGAACAAATAAAGTATTATCTGTCTATTGTAATATAAACATACTATACTATTTTATACGCCCGCTTAAGCCTAAGTAAGGTCACAGGGAACAAGGCAGAATCAACACCATAGACAATGAGCCAGTCCATCACAAGAAGAACACATTCACACACTCATTAGGGCTAATTTAGTGTTGCCAATGCACCTAATGCATGTCTTTGGACTGCGGGAGGAAACCGAAGCACACAGACAGAGGGAGAAATGCACACAGACGTAGGAAGAACATGCAAACCACGCATAGTAAGAACCTTGGAAGTGAGCCCTAGTCTCCTTACTGAGAGGCAGCAGCATTAAAACTGCACCATTGTGCTGCCCATTAATATGACAATAAATTTAGTATACTTGTAAATAAATGTGTTTAAAATCAAACTATTTAACTTATTCCAGAAATACTTTTTAAAGTCTCTAGAAAATAAATTGAAATAGAGACTCTTAGGTATAGCGACAACTAACAATTCTTCATTAATGCATTTTAGGACTGAAATCTCTTTTGATCTTTTCTTGCTTGTTTTTCATTTTTTTAACAATATTTGCCTTTCCTTTTTCTAATAATAAGACAACACTTTGAAAATGGTGAAAACTTTGTTATTAAGAAAAGTTAAATCACAAAAACATTGACTTTATTTACATTAAAAGCCAACCTGATCTGCCTGATATCTGACCTGATGTGTTTTAACAGGAAAAGTTCAAAAGAAATTACAGAAATCGGTATTACTATTACAATATGTTTCTTAAGCACAATAAGGAATCTATTTTGACACTTCCGCAAATGAAAATAAAGCATACTTACCTAGCAACAGCTTCACTGTACACAAAGCCAGCATCAGCTCTTTTCACAATTTCAAAGCACAGATCTGCTCCATCCATACTGAAAACGAAATGCAAATATATTTGTTTAAAAATATTATTAAAACAGGTATTTAATTAGTCTGTACAAATACTGTTATTCATAGGTAAGCATATGATGTTGTGTAGTTATATATTTCAAACTTACATCACAATTTTGTTTGGCAGCCCAGTGTGGAAAAGTTCACAAAAGCTGGACCAGATTAATCATTTCTTATAAATGTAGTTCAAAGACTGTATTTACTGTACTAAGTTAATGTGTAAATATACAATGGACAACATGAGGCTTTTATATATATTCTCAGAAGAATTAGCAAAATTTGCTGTAGTTACACTACTTGAAGATTGTATCCAGCTGTTGAATATCAACATTTATTGTTGCATTTTTTGCTTTAATTCTGTCACCACTTTATTATCTTCTCTGAAATAATTTTTTTCCAAATGCGTCATGCTTTGTTAAAAAGTGATGTTCGAGTTTTGATACTTTTGTTATTGGATAACTTTTCATTATAGATTAGACATTTAGGAAGAGCCCTTTTTTTTTGCATAACAACATCATTTTCTTTCCATTCAGCTTTAAATTCATGATTTTCATCTTCTGTTTTTTCTTAGTTGCCCCCTTGCGGATGCATAACAGCACAAAGGTGACTAATATTACAACACTGATCAGTTCTGTAATAATAGTCTTCACCCTCACCACTCCTTTCTTGAGTAATGTTCGCTTGGCTCTGCAGTCGTCTGCCCTTCATTCGGCACAACTGTAACTGTGCTGACCAGGCAGTGTAAAATGTACTCACCACTCTGAACTCAGCTGGCCATAATATGCAAATAGGAGAAATGGAAAGGCGTGGTGGCGATTTACAACAAAAAGTAAATGAAAGATTTAGGAATCTCAATAAACATTAAAGCATATATCCAATCATGGGTACTGAAGAAAACTCTGGAGAGCATATCATTTTGACCAGCATAATCTCAGGTGGTCTATGCGTGCCAATGGAGCTGAATGATTCACATAACGAAATATCTAAATAAAGAGCCATCATCAACATAAATAAATTATCTTTATGAAAGTACAATCAAATAATATGTTAAGATATGAAAATGTGAATGCATCTATTGTTCTGAGAACAGCCGCAGGCACGTGGTAAAATAGCCACATGTGGCTTGTGGCCGCAGGCACTATTCAGACAACCAGATACATGCTGACTGATGACATACCGTATTTAATTTAGTTGTAATTTTAATGTAATTGTTTAGTAGCAAATTTGTCAGCTCACAATGGTAAGTGAGTGGAATTACCACAAAGAGATACTGTGTCAGACATGACAGATTATTGGTAGATTTGTACACAAAAAACTGTGGACATGAGAGGGGAGCCACTCTGTAAGACTTAATTTGCAATATTACATAAAACACATAGCAACCTTTGAGCGACAGTATATATATATATATATTATATATACATACATACATCTATATTATATACACATACATATACATATATTATATACACATACGCTATATACATACATACATATATATTATACTTTATATACATTGTGACGCTGGCCCGGCACAGACAGGCGGACAACATTCTGCACCCAACACACTCTGTATACAATATTTACAAGTTCGCTCCCGTACCCCCAGTGCCTTCTTACGATCTCCCCAAATCAGGCCCGGTCTGCCTTCGCGCCTCCGTCCTCTCTCTCCAGTTCAGTCCGCTTCACCTCCCGGCTTACCAATGACTGGAGGCGTACTAAATAATACCCCGATGAGCCCCAGGTTTTCCCAGTATCCGCTCCTTGGCCGCCCAGCGTGTGAAGTGTCGGCTGTTTCTGGTAGCTCTCGGGCAGCCACAAAGTCTTCCCCGGCACTTCCTGGTGTGGCGGAGTGCCGGGCTCCAGGTGGAGTGGGCCCTAGGCGCCCGCCTGGCAGTGGCCACAGGTCCCACAGGGCTGGGCTTAAGCCCTGTACAGACCCCTGCCCTAACCAGGACGGACGCCCCCTCGGTCAGGAGGCACTCGCCTCTCTGGTCTTCAAGCGTCCGGCCGGGCCTGCGATAAACGGCATCGGCGCCGCCTGGCGGTGACCACGGGCCCCAGGAGTAGGGTTCCATGCCCTCGACCGTGTTCCCAACAGAACCAGGACGGGCGCTCGCGGTGGAGGCACATACATGTATATATATATATATATACATATATATATAATATATACATATGTGTATATGCATGTATATGTATATATATATATATATATATGTATACAAAGCAACCAGCAACCCCGGAGAAGTAGTGTGTTAAAGAAGCAATGAAAAGAAAAGGAAAACATTTTGAAAATAACGCGTAACATGATTGTCAATGTAATTGTTTTGTCACTGTTGTGAGTGATGAGTGTTGCTATCATATATATATATATATATATATATATATATATATATATATATATATATATATATATATATACATATACATATACATATCTATATATATACACACACACAGCTATTTATATCAGTGCAATAAGCTGCTTGTTAAAAGCGGATGACTCCAGCTCTTACATGCAAGTCTACGTGGATATTATGAACTATCATATTTGTTCAAGTTCTATTTAAATTTTAAATAGAAGGAATTTTTATTTAGTCGACAGAAATATCTTTGGTAGGAATGGTAAAAACAGACAGGAATATTATTGTGAATAAATCAACTCAAACCTTAAACAACTTATAATATTTTGCTCTCCATAAAATATATCATCACTAAATTATACAAGTTAGAAATAAAGTAAGCGTTAAAAGAACAAACATTCAAATTTCTTTACTCTTATGTAATTTTATATAAAAAATAAACTTAGATTTTAAATATCCCAAAAGATTTTGCTCTCCATAAAAATATATCCTGTCAAAATTATACAAATTCAAATATGAACATGCTGCATAACAAAACCTGGAAATATAAATAAAATGTGTTCCTTTCAGCAATAACAAATCAAATCATTCAGTTGTCTTTGCTCATATGTCATTTTAGAGCTGGGCGCCTGGCATCTTTTTTTGGCCACAGGTTCGTTTCTGTTTGGTGTGAGGTTCTGTGTTGTGGAGATTCTCAGGATGGATTGCAGGTGCTCATCAGTGAGGCGACTCCTGTGTGCTGTTTGTTAGTCTTTATCACTGAGAAGAGCTTCTCACACAGATATGTGCTACCAAACATGCACAAGGTTCGAGCATGTAAGCGGACTTTTTTTGTTCTTCAAAGTCACCAAAGCGCCGTGCACACTCAGTGCGCTCAGTTTATCAACAAAGTGCGTGTTGGGAACACCGTAGTGTACGACTTGGTTTAACATTACTTGGCAACAGGGAAAGTGGGGCAAGGTGCACTGGTGCATTTGTGTCTCCCATAAAGCAGCTTCACTTGAAATCACTTTGTGATTGTGCGCGGTTAAAGCGTCCGCTGAAGTGTCAGATTCTTATTTAATTATGCTGCTTTCTGTATCTTCTGCATTGCATTCAGGTTACCCTGATGTTTTGTCTCATAGTGCGTCTTAGATTAAATTCTGTAATTACAGCCACATTAGCTCCACAAATGAGACACACGGTTCAGTAAACATATGCTCAGCCTCCCATCGGTTTTTAAAGGCTCTATTTTCAGAATCAACTTTTCTCTTCAGCATCGTGTGAGCTAGCTTTGCAATAACTTGCAGCATCATAAGGTAGACTTGATTAGCGGTAAGTGTTACGGCAAGGCAGCTGAAGCGCTGCATTATGGGATCTGTAGTTTATTGTGTTACCAGCGCTTCATATACCGGGCTTTAATAACAATAATACAGTATATAAAATGATCTCGGGCGGATATAATTACGCCGGGCGGATGTGGTCCGCTACCCTTGAGTTTGACACATATGGACTAAATAGAACTTGAAAAGATATATTTTTCCAAATGTGATCGCAATTCAGATAGAGTTGACCCACGCACTACAGCCTGCATGCCTCAATAAGTCATCCTCCTCGCTCTTACTTTTTACCGTTCATCTAATGAATACACTGAGTATGGCTTTACCAAAACAATCATTGATGGCGAATAAAGTATCCATTATTAGTATGTAGATCGGGATATATATATATATATATATATATATATACCCGTGCTGTCACAGCAGAAGTAGTGTGTTAAAAAGCTAGAAAAAGAAAAGGGAACATTTTAAAAATACATATAAAAAAACATGACTGTCAATATACAGTATTTGTTTTGTGAGTGTTACTGAGTGTTGCTGTCATCAAGGATTTGATTATCATTATTTCTTTCAATCAGGTTCGTATTTGTAGGATGTGTTGTGTTCAAGTTACATTCCGTGTTTGTCAATCGTTGTAAAGATGACAGGTTTCATTCATCGATTAGTTTCTTACTGCATCAATAAACAGCTTCGTCTTCTTCTTTATCTGAGACCTGACACACTGCATGCGGGTTTTTACACTGTCTTCCTTTAAGCGGGACATTGACTTTTCCAACGTGTGCTTTGTTTCGCAGTAGTTGGATTTATGAATATGCTTGTATGTATCAGGCGCTTCATATTTTTGCTGCCTTTTCAATTGTGTAGTTCGGTTTTGTTCAGCGCTCTTTGGAACTGTTGCTTTTTATCTGTGCACTCGTCAGTTCCACGTGAGCCGCTTCGGTGTACATGCATCGAAGGTTCCCAGCTGTGCTGGTGCCATCTCGTGCTATGTCCATGGCTGTATTTAATGTTACCTTAGTCCTGGCACTTAAAACTTTCTCTCGCAGTTTCTGAGTTTGTGTCAAACACCACCCTGACCATCTCATCTTCCTCTCCATAAGCACAGTCCTTCACCCGTGAATATTTAGTGGCAGTTTGCTATTGGATTGCCGCTGGCGGGCCTTATATGGGCAGGCACTAAATTACAAGCGCCAGCGTAGCCTGTCTATGAACTTAATTTAAAGTGTAGGTTTACATGCGTGCTTTGTTTCGAGTAGCAGAACTCATGAATATGGTTGTATATGTCACTTTCGCTTCGCTTCTTATTGTTTTTACGCTGCCTTCTCAATTATATAATGCATGTTTTCTTCAGCGCTTTTTGAGGTCTTCCTGGTTTTCTATGTACTGCGTGATTCGTGGGAGGCGTGATGTCACGCAAAACTCCAGCAGCGTTGAAGCTCATCTCCATTACAGTAAATGGAAAAAACTGCTTCCAGTTATGACCATTACAGCGTAAATTTCGATATAAAACCTGCCCAACTTTTGTAAGGAAGCTGTAGGAATGAACCTGCCAAATTTCAGCCTTCCACCCACACGGGAAGTTGGAGAATTAGTGATGAGTCAGTGAGTGAGTGAGTCAGTGAGACAGTGAGTGAGTGAGTGCTTTGCCTTTTATTAGTATAGATATATATATATATATATATAGATAGATATGAGAACAACACTCATATCAATGACAAAACAATTACATTAACAATCATGTTATGTTATTTTTAAAATTTTTCCTTTTCTTTTTAGGTACCTTCTTTAACACACTACTTCTCCGCTGCGAAGCGCGGGTATTCTGCTAGTGACTTTATATATTCGGTAATGACTTTATTTATTCTAACTTTGACTTTATATACTCAGGAATGACTTTACATATTCTGACGCTGACTTTACATAATCAGGCTTTGACTTTATATATTCGGGAATGACTTTATATATTCCAACACTGCTTTTATATATTCCAATGCTGACTTTATATATTCAGGAATGACTTTATATATTCCAAAATTGTAATTGCCTGTTTGACACCCCATAACACACACACACACACAGACACGCACACACACACATATATGTACAGTGGTACCTCGGTATACATCCGCTTTGGAATAAGTCCAACTTGGTATACAACCTGTTTGGAAGCGAAAAATTTTGCTTGGTATACGACCTTTGTTTGGAATACAACTCGCGTGCTACCCTTGTTTACCTCTCTCAAGACAAAGCCACGACTGCCCACGAGCGTCAGTGCACCAGTTGCTAGCATTCAGTGAATAACCCACACTAGAACTCTCTGTGAATTTTCATGTGTGTGGTATAGCGGGTCCACAGCTCCTGTCAAAGGCCAGTTTTAAAATAATCACTGCGCTCGCGGCTTGGTGAGGGGGCGTGGTGGTTGTGTGAGCTGAAGCGGTTCTCGGGCGGTCCGCGATGTGGGTGTTTCTCACTTAAGTGCACAGGTGAGAGACCATCCACATTCATGATTGCTTCTGGGGCTGCTTATCTTGATAAATAGAAACGCAAGTCAGCTAGAAGGGGAGGAAAAATAAAGAACGGACGGGAAGTTGCGAGAGAGAGAGAGAGTACAGAAGAGCGTTGCAACTGAACAGGGAGCCTGGGTGTTGGGCCGACACCCAGGGAATAGTAGTAGTGGTCACTCCCGCTGACTGATCATGGAGCGGGATTGACCGAAAGTAGGGTGACTCTCCGTGTAAGGACTTGGGCGAGTGCATTCCCCAGCGTAGGCGCCCGGGTCTCTGTGGATCCCAAGTGGCTATCAGGAGGAGCCTACCAAAGCCAGGGATCGGAGAGGTGAACTGAACGGGACGCCCCTGCTGCATCTGTTCTTGGTGCTGTTGTCTTGTACTTGTGTTGGGACTGTGTATTACACTTGTGGGTCACGGGGAAGACGTGTGCCCACAGGGGAAGAAAAATAAAAAGCCTGTGTTCATTTTGTACATGCCTCTGCATCAGTCTGTGCCGGGTTGGGCGCTATACAGTGTCCTTATTACAGTGTGTGTATACATATATATATATATATATATATACATATATATATATATATATATATACATATATATATAAATATACATATATATATATATATATATATATATATATATATATATATATATATATATATATATATACATATATACATACATACATATATACATATATATACACAGTAATCCTACTATATCAACCACGACTTCAGGCTTCACTCTATCATGATTTTAAATGTAAGCACATCTAAATATATATCACGGATTTTTAGCTGGTTAAGCACGCTTTCTGCAGACAATGCAGGTCTTTTAATTTATGGTACATGCTTCCTCAGTTTGTTTGCCCAGTTGATTTCATGCAAGGGGAAGCTATTGGCGGATGGCTTAGAAGCTGCCCAATCAGAGCATGCATTACATATTAACTAAAACTCCTCAATGATATAAGATATGCTTCCCAGCATGCGGTGCTTGAGATTGTTTGCTTCTCTCTATCTTTCTCACTCTCTCTGCCTGTGGGAGGGGTGTGAGCAGTGGGGCTTTTTGCACAGGGGACACGGACACTCCTCCTCACAAAATGCAGCTTTATTGCTGATGCTTCTGTATACTTAAAAGCATGTATTGATTTTTGATTGTTTGCTTTTTCTTAGCCAAAGCTCTCTCTGAAATTACTCTGCTCCTGATAGCTCCTTTGAAGATAAGATATGTTTGCATTCTTTTAATTGTGAGAAAGAACTGTCATCTCTGTCTTGTAAATGGAGCACAGTTTAGAACGATTTGACTAAAAGGGTGGTATTTCATGTCTAGAGGGGCTCTAATAATGTTAACAGGGTGGGAGAGTTTATAAGGGCTTAAAATATATAAAAATAACCATACAAACATATGGTTTCTATTTCCATGGATTTCACTACCTATGGCCGGGGGTCTGGAGCGCACTAGCGATGGGAGGAAGAGATATATATATGTGTATATATATATATATATATATATATATATATATATATATATATATATATATATATATATATATATATTCTACTAGCAGAATACCAAGCAGCTTAGCGAAAGATGAAGTAGTGTGTTAAAGAAGGTATGAAAAGAAAAGGAAAAATTTTAAAAAATAGCGTTAACATGATTGTTAATGTAATTGTTTTGTCATTGATATGAGTGTTGTTCTCATATCTATCTATATCTATAGATATAGATATAGATATATATATAATATGTGGCAGAAAAGTAATGGGGCTGATTTTTTATTTACCAAAGTTTTTATTTTTTTAAACATCAATGTTATCCCAACTAAAGTAGTTCCTTGGGCAGCTACACACACCGATGGAGGCGTTGATTTCCCACTGTTGGTGCTTGGCGCTGAAGTCTTCAACTAGTATGGTTTTCAGCATGTCTGTTACACTCTTTTGGATGTTTCCTAAAAGTCCAAATGATATCCTTTGAGGACATTTTTCAGTTTAGGTAAAGGGAAAAAGTCACACGGACTAAGGTCAGGTGAATAAGGGGCTGGGAACCACAGGGAATGCCTTTGAGGTCAAAAATTCTATTGAGAGAGGGCAGTTTTTTCTGCACCATTTTGGCACAGACCTTTCCTTATGTGCAAATGTTCAGTCAAAAATTTGATGAGCGGTAAATATAGTTCAAATTTAATTGTTCACTCAAGCATTCTTAATGTTAAAAGCGACAGTCTGATCTCGCTGAAGTGTTCACACATTCAATGTTTTCATTGGTTTTGAAGTTGGGAAGTCCTCCCTGAAGGCGGTGTTCATCTTCCAGCGTGTTTTCTGCATTCAAAATGATTTTGTGCCAGTGAAAACTTGGCTCGGGATAAGAATGTTCCCCCATAGGCCTGTTTAACATTTCAAAGGTCACACACTTGCGTTTAATGGCGCGTTGCTCAAGTCCGCTGTTCCATTTGCGTGGCCCTTTGTAAAAACACAACCGCTAATAGCGGTCCACCAAAATCACGTAGTTAACGGAAGGAGTTAGGCTTCGCGCACTGAGCTATGGGAGGTACTGATACCGTGCTCTATCGGGACAACAGCGCGGCATTGCCAGATCACCTGCAGTGTTGCCGGTCTCGTGCACTGCTGCCTGGTATATATATATATATATATATATATATATATATATATATATATATATATATATATATATATATAGCAAAATACCGCTCTTGGCAGCGAATGAGTGTGTTAAAGAAGGAAGAAACAAAAACATTTGAAAATAACGTAACATGATTGTCAATGTAATTGTTTTGTCACTGTTATGAGTGTATAAGCTGCGATATGTATATATATATGTATATATGCCCAGAGGGACTAAGTAGGTCTCTTGGTCTGGAACCCCTACAGATTTTATTTTTTCTCCAGCTTTTGGAGTTTTTTTGTTTTTCTGTCCACCTGGCCGCCGGACCTTACTCTTATTCTATGTTAATTAATGTTGACTTATTTTATTATTGTCTTCTATTTTTCCTTCATTTTTGTAAAGCGCACAGGCTACATTTTTTGTATGGATATGTGCTATATAAATAAATGTTGATTGATTGATGATGTATATATATATATATATATATATATATATATATATATATATATATATATATATATATATATATATATATATAACAAAAATACCAGCAACCATGATGATATGCGTGTGTTAAAGAAGTTATGAAAAGAAAAACATTTTAAAATAATCTTATGATTGTCAAAAGTAATTGTTTTTGTGTATTTGGCGGCAGCGTCACGAAGTTGTTTTCGTCTAGCTGCATCAGAAAATATGCCGCAATCTGACACGCTTCATTTTACTGTTTTCTCACAGCTTGGATTGCTGCTGTCTCATAATGAGTTTGAGTCTACATATACATACAATTATATACATATACATATATATATATATACATATATATATATATATATACTCATACATATGCGTACGTATGCGTAATAATGTGTGTGCATGCGTAATAATAATATGTGTGTGTGTACGTACGTAAATGTGTAATATTGTGTGTGCACGTACGTATGTGTGTGTGTGTGCTGCATGCGTATAATATAATAATGTGTGTGCGTACGTAATATGTGTGTGTGTGTGTGCATGCACATGTATGTGTGTGTGTGTGCGTACGTATGTGTGTGTGTGTGTGTGTGTGCATGCAGCATGTGTATGTGTGTGTGCATGCATGTGTCACGCCAATGTGCATGCACATGTGTGTGTGTGTGTGTGTGTGCATGCCGTAATAATGTGTGTGTGTGTGCATGCACAATAATAATGTGTGTGTGTGTGCATGCAATATGTGTGTGTGTGTGTGTGTGCATGCATGTGTGTGTGTGTGTGTACATGCATATGTGTGTGTGTGTAATACATCTGTGTATAATAATAATAATATGTATGCATGCAGCATGTAATAATATGTGTGTGTCTACATCTGTATGTATATATATATATGTGCATACATGTATATGTATGTGTATGTACTGTCACATATATATATAATAATAATAGCATGCATGCATGTATATGTATGCAGCATATATATATGTGTATGTAGCCATACATATATATATATGTATACATATATATATATATATATATATACATACATATATATATATATATATATACATGCATATATATATATATATATATACATATATATATATATATATATATATATATATATATATATATATATATATATATATATATATATATATATATACACTGATGTTGTGATGTAGGATTTTGCATATAACTTGATAAATGTTTTGTGTCTTTATTTCAATTTAAGGCAAAACCAAGTGGTGAGGTATTCGTGTTTGCCCCATCCCACCCCAAATTTAACGACTGTCTCTTTGTAATTTGCGAGCAGGATTTGGGATGAGTCTTAAACCAGTTTTGATCTCCCACAGAAAGCCAGGTTAGCTTAACATATGGTCTTGGGGGGTTGAGTGATAAAATGTACTATTTCTCATTGGTCTGAGATATGGCTGTTTGGAATTGAAAGCATCTCAGAGGCCTTTAAAATGCCATGATGTCCTGTGGTTCTAGGAATTGGAGAGAACCTATAAATTTGCTTGCTCAACCACGACTCTCTCTCAGCCCACATATGATGAAAAGTGTCTCTTGCTAACGCAAGTGATGAAAGACAACACAGTAGAGAGCACAGCTCAGCAGCCATATTGAACAGACGTGGCGGCTGGGCACCAATGATGCCATAACTGAGACATTTTAAGTAACTGCAAGTCTGTGTGCCACCTGAATTACACATCTTATTTTATCAGGTTGTATGGTTACCTATATTCAAATGTACTTTGCATTTGTTATTGTTATGAATATTATCAGTATTACATTGTTTTATGTGTAACTTAACTCCTGCTTATGCTTTACTACATCTAATTGCCTGAGGTTATAGATAGAGGGGAAGGTGGGGAGAAGTTATATAAAAATAATATCTTATAAACAGTGGTAAGTCTGTGAGATTAGGCCAGGCTGCATATTAATAATACAATAAGGAAGTAGGCAATACATATTCTCTACCAAGATAAAACAATTGGTAGTCGGCAGGATTTTAGAGTGCAGCAAGTTTAGCCCTGTTTTGCAAAATATTGTTTTGATGTATGTGTTTTGTTTATGCATTTGAATTTTAGGGCACCCGATGTATGAAGTATGGTGGAAGTAAAACATTGTTTGGTTGCTGAATGGAATATAACCAACAAAGTGTAGAACTTCATGTGTGTCACAAGGACACCCGCATTTTATTAGTATGGTGGTAGTGGTCCCTAATTAAAGTGCTAACGTGAGTGGTGAAAAGATGCATCACGTCATTCATCGTCATTTAAGTGGTTAAAGTGCTAGGGAGTGATGGGACATGCATTCGTCATTCATACGGTGCCAGTATTTAGAATCTTTGTGTATGTGCGTGTATGTTTGTACAGGGGCAAAAGTAGGCCAACCCACTGTGAATTTGGCAAATTGTATTAGAGTAAATTATAGACTTAGAAATGCCTAAGTTCATTTTTAAAGTCAGCCATCTTCCAGTGGAGTGTGAGAGGAAGCAGGCCAAAGTAGGAAACCTGTAGTTCAGGTGAAAAGCAGAAGCTGAGCTAGTGTGCACAAAATGGAAGGGGCTGGAAAGGATTAAAAAGCAAGAAAACAGAGATCAGGTTTAAAGAAGACAGTTGCTGTTATAAGAAACACTAGCTTATTATTGGTAATAAGGAGATCATGATAAGGAAGAAAATAATAAAGTGAATGAAAGTGGGATTGTGGAATGTTGGTGAGAGTTTTTAGAAAAATGTAACAGTTAATTGTGATAATTGTGAAGTTTAGCATATGAACATCCACTGCTAAAGTAGAAAGCAGTGAAAAGTGGAAAAAAATGTAAACACGCCCATGGTGAAAGTTAGGGCAGTAGTAACCAGATCGGGACTGGAACTCTAAAACATGGGTGGGTGACTCCAGCAAAGAAAGATGAGTGCTCAGATAAAAGAGTGGGAATGTGAGTGTGAGGAAAGGAGAGGGATCAAAGGAAGGGAAAACAGCAAGGGTGTTTTCTTCTATTCTCACTACACCACAATCTCCGGGTAATTCTGAGGCCTGTCGAAAATATTTAAAGAGAGCATGCTACACTGATAGATGTTCACCACTGTTGGGAAAGGTAACCAGTGCTGCGTGGAAATTTGATTTAGGACAAAGAGATCGAATAGAAGGCAGAGAAGCTGGTGAGTGTGAATGGCAATTGTTGACTAGAGGGCATGAACTGGATATTGTATGTGGTGCCTGAGTAAAGAAATTGTGGAATTTAAACAAAGGAAGAATGGAAATGAAAAGGAATTCAAATGCTTGTGTGTGAAAAGGTCTGAATGTGCTAGTGCAAGAATGGCTGAGTTAGAAAGAAAGTGCACCAGTTTAGGAGTTGGTTTGAATAGAAACAGGACAAGCCAAAAGAACAAAGGATGGGGATAGTTGCAGCAGGAAGCTCAGCCAGAAAGCCAGGAATGCACAGGGTGTGAGGGGTCCCTAACAGCTGGCCTGAGGCCAGCAGTAATTAAAAGCACACACACTTGGGTTCAGTAATTGAGAAACCTGATGACTGAACAGTTGTTCAAAAAACAGCCTATGACTCACCATGCAATAAAATGGAGAAAAGAGTGAGCTGGTCACAATAAAGAACACCAGGTCCAGTTTTGTGAAATCTTTGGATCTGGCACTTGTATTCTGGAGAGGTTTCAGCCCACACTTTCAGGTAGTAGTTACCATACAATAAAAAAAAGGACACATGGGCAATGAAAAAAAAAAATAAGAAGGAGTGGCGCTTGGGAAGACAGGAAAACAGTTATTTCTGTTTCAATTTTCTGGCCTTTTTTACCAATAGTGCTACTTCTATAGTAAGGTTGTTATGTGGACTTTGGTTTGGTGCAGGTAATAAATAGTGAAGGCAATTAGCAAGTAAAATCCATGCAGGAGATTGGGTTTACCATTTCGCACATTGAATTATGGCGTGGCACTGGTGCCAAGCTGTTCAATAGATATGACAAAGTTTGAGTTTGGCACCAATTAAACCTTCTAAAAAAATGAGATGGACAGAAACTGCTTTGTCACCTTCCATTTGCAGACCTGCCTACATAGCAGAATGAAAAAGAGAGGAGAAAAAGTCGACAAAGACAAAAAGCAAGACTAAAGACAAAGAGACATGAAGAAAGAACTGAAGGACAGCAAGGAAAGACACTTACTGGGGTTTAAGTGAGTAACAAGTCCACAAGTCATGCACAATAATAATAGGACTAGTCCTGTGGCCCTATAGTTTACAAAGGAAAGGTTTGTTCATTACTGCAGCAAATTTATATTCCAAGGGTGGGCTGAACAAACCAGTTAGGAATCTCAAAAATAAGGGATTAATTTTGTGCTCATAAAGTATACATTCTGACATTAATTAATTAGGTGGGATAATTAATGCATAATTAATACTATTAAGGGAAAATGTATACCGAAAAGTCAGTGAACTTTTCAGGAAAGCAGGTGCAGCAATCATTTTGCAAGACATATGGGCTCAGTATTTAGGTACAGTCCTAATTGGGAAATATGGAGCCCTGCTGAGATTGTAACCGGCTGTGGTACAGGCACAGGACCAGTGAGCAATTCTGAACTGAGGTATTGCTTTGTAAGTATGCATATGGTGGGCAAACAATAACTCTAAAGGGAGTGGCCTAAGGGAATGATGAGGATTTGCATACTTTGATGTCTCGTGGTGGTGATGCCAGCCTATACTGGTAAGGCTGATGTGATCAAGGGGATTGTACCATGGTGGGAAGCACAAAGGGCAACTAAGTCAACTAAATATTAATACAGAGAGACCCACAAATGTTGGTTTGTGAACAGTTTATGCAGTGGCATCTGCTGTCACTTGGGCAGAGTGGTTGTACTGGCACCTGTGGCATGTACCTTTCAAAATTGTGATGTTGAATATACAGTTGCATATGCTTAAACAGATAGTTTGGGACAGGGGTCTAGTGTGATTAGACACAAAGCACAGATTAAAATTCACAAAATAGACTAAATTGTAGTGGGCTGGTTTGGTGGAAGGTGTGGACTTGTCTCATTTGAACCACCAGATCTGATGACATATAAGAGACTAAAAGCTAAAGAAACAGTTAAAAGCAAGCAGAGCAGATACAAGTCATCAGGGCGCTTTAGAATTCTTCAGATTGTCTTTGAAACTCACGAAGATACGTAATGGACAAATGGTCAAGGACAACTTTTTAAAACTGGGAGAGCAAATACAATCAATGCACGAGTCATGCATCAGACTGCTAATCAATTTAAAGACATTGGTTATAAGACATTGTACAAAACATTCATCGGGGTGGAGTGTTGTTGTGATGATGTGGGATTTTGCATATAACTTGATAAATTTTTGTATGTCTTTATTTATAATTTAAGCAAACCAAGTGGTGAGAGGTATTAGTGTTTACCCCAACACTACGACTGTCTTTTTTGTAATTTTATGGTGTGGCAATGCACCTTAACTGAGACATTTTAAGTAACTGCAAGTCTGTGTGCCACCTAGATTACACATCACACCATTTTTATCAGGTTGTATTGTTGCAATATTCAAATGTACTTTACATTTTATTTATTATTTATGAATATTATTATTAATACATTATTTTTATGTAACTTAACTCCTGCTTGTCTTTTTACTACATCTAATTGCCTGAGGTTATAGATATAGAGGAAGGTGAGGAGAAGTTATGTAAAATAATATCTTATAAACAGTGGTAAGTCTGAGATTAGGCATTCTAAGGCTGCATATTAATAATACAATGAGGAGAGGAAGTAGGGCAATACATATATTATTCTACCAGGATCGGGCAATAATGCGTATGCGTGTGTTAAGTATGTGTGTGTGTGTGTGTGTGTGTGTGTCTGTGTGTGTGTGTGTGTGTGTGTGTGTGCGTACGTGCGTGCATGTGTGTGTGTGTGTGTTGTGTGTGTGTGTGTGTGTGTGTGTGTTGTATATATGTGTGTGTGTGTGTATGTGTGTATGTGTGTGTGTGTGTGGTATTAGTAATGTTGATGTGTGTGTGTGTGCGTACGTACGTCACGTATGTGTGGATGTGTGTGTGGATGTGCTGCACTGCAATACTGCATGTGTGTGTGCGGCCAGCCAATATGTGTACTGTGCACGTACATGCAATATGTGTGTGTGGCCGTGTGTGTGTGTGTGTGTGTGTGACTGTGTGTGTGCATGCGGCTACTGTATGTGTGTGCATGCATGTGTGTGTGTGTGTGTGTGTGCGTACGTACGTATGTGTGCGTACATGCGTATGTGTGTAATGTGTGTGTGCACGTACGTATGTGTGTACGTATGTGTATGTGTGTGCACGTACATGCATGTATATGCATATGTGTATATGTATATGTATGTGCATGCATGTATGCCATGCAGCCATGTGTGCACATGCATGCAGCCATGCAGCCGTAATAATATGTGTGTATGTGTATATGCAATACTGCAATACGTACATGCATGTATATGTACACATACATACATGCATGTATGTATGCACATGCATGCAGCCCGTATTGTATTATTGCGTGCGTGCGTGCGTGCGGTATTAATGCGCGTGCAATCTGTTGCGTGCGTGTATTATTGATGATTGATGGCGTGCGTGCGTGCGTGTGTTAACGTGCTGATGCGATGCGTATGGTGTGCGTGCGTGATATCGCGTGTGTGTGCGTGTGTGTGTGCGTGTGTGTGTATCGTGTGTGTGTGTGTGCACATTGTGTGTGCGCACGTGATGCGTGCACGTATGTGTGTGTGTGTGTGCTGCGCATTCTGGACATTAATGTGTATGTGCGCACGCGCACGTGCGGTGCATTGTGTGTGTGTGCGTACGTGCGTGCAGTGTGTGTGTGTGCACGTGCGGCCTGTGCACGTATGTGTGTGTGCACGTGCGTGCAGTACGTGTGTGTGTGCGTACGTGTGTGTGTGTGCGTGCGTACGTGTGTGTGCGCGTACGTGCGTAATGCACCATCGTACAATATGTGTGTATGTATATGTATATGTGCAACCATGTATGTGTGTGTGTATGTATGTGCATACGTACGTATGTGTGTGTGTGTGTGTGTGTATGTGTATGTGTGTGTGTATGCATACGTATGTGTATGTGTGTGTGTGTATAATATGTGTGTGTGTGTATGTGTGTATGTATGTATATGTATATGTATGTATATACACATGCATACATGTATATGTATGTATATATATGTATATATACATACAACACATATATATGTATATATATGTATATTTTATACAGCACATATGTGTATATGTGTACATATATGTATATGTATATGTATGTACGCATACATGCAGCATATGTGTATATATGTATATATATGCAATACATATATATATATATATGTGTATGTATATATATATATATGTACACATACATACGTATATATATATATATATATACATATACATGTACATATACATATGTATATATATATATATATATATATATATATGTATGTATATATATGTATGTAATATGCAATGCAATACATGTAATAATAATATGCTAATAATGTCATGGCCGTGCAGTAATAATGCGTATTAATGTGTGTGTGTGTGTATGCAGTATGTGCAATGTGTGTGTGTGTGCATGCATGCATGCGACATGCACTTTTTGTAATATATGGTACATGCACGTACGTACGTATGTGTGTGTGTGTGCGCATGCATTACTTGTACGTATGTGCATACGTACGTAATATGCACATGCAGCCACATATAATGTGTCTTTGCACACATACATATGTATATATATATATACACACATACATATATATATATATATATACACACATGCATATATATATATATATATACACACATACATATATATATATATATATATACACACTACATATATATATACATATATATATAATATATACACACATACATATATATATATACACATATATAATATATATATATATATACACACACATAATATATATATATGTATATATATATGCATACATATATATATATACATATACATATATGTATATATATAATACGTATACACACACACATACATATATACATATATATGTATATACATGTATATATGTATATATATATACATATATGCATATACATATATATATACACACACATATATATATGTTTAATATATACATATATATATATATATATATGCACACTACATATACTATATCATATATATATATACATATATATACATATATATATACGGTATATATATATATATACATGCATATATATACATATATACATATATATATATATATATGTATATATATATATATATATACATATATATATATATATATATATATTACATACATATATATACATATATATATATATATATACTATATATACATACATATATATACATATACACATATATATATATATATATACATATATATATACATATATATATATATACATTCTATATACACACACACACACACATACATATATATATATGCATATATATATACATATATATATATATATACATATATATAATGTGAATGGGGTGTCTATATGTGTATATATATGTATGTGTCTATATGTGTGTGTATAGCTTTGCTCTGAGTGCAAAGGGAAAAATAATAAAATAGTCTATAAGTTTATTAAACAGTAAAACATTAACGTTTTAAGAAGTACAGATACATTGAGCTACTGGGTGGTTAGATGAAGCATTTTAAAGCCAGACGCCAACAGAACAGGTAGGTGAGGCTAACAGCAATAAAATGTATATGGATCATCTAGGTAGTAGATCCTTTGAAAGAGGCGCTACGGCGGCTGTGGTATAGAAATTACATTTCTATGTGAGCGTCCACATTTCTGCCTCTGGTAATGCGCTTACCGGCGTACAGCAATTAAAGAAAAATTAGTTTTGTGTCCTCTGCAGTGTTAAGAGAGAAAGGCTTTGGTTTGGGATAAAAGGTGTAAAGAAAGGAAAGTTGCCTTTTTCTATTATATAGTATAGAGAGATGTGTTCGCTGAAGTTATGGAATGAGCCTGCCAAATATCAGTCTTCCACCCACACGGGCACTTGGAGAATTAGTGATGAGTCGGTGGGTGGGTCAGTCAGTCGGTGAGGGCTTTGCCTTTTTGAGTATGGTTACTAATAAAGGCCGGCCCTCGCATTGACTAACGATTGACTCATTGAATCGTCACTAATTCTCTAACTTCCCATGGGTAGAGGCTGAAATTTAACAGGCTCGTCCTACAACTACTTACAAAGTTGGGCAGGTTTTCATTTTGAAATTCTCGTAATAGTTAACTGGAACCTATTTTTTCGTCCATATACTATAATGAACTTCTCTGCCCATATAAGGCCGTCCGTCAAGCGGCAATCCAATAGAAACACTGCCCAGCTAAATATTCACGGGTGAAGGACATGCTTATGCAGAGGAAGATGAGATGGTCAGGGTGGTGTTTGGCACAAACTCAAGCGAAACTGCAAGAGAAACTTTTTAAGTGCAGGTCTTAGGTAACATTAAATACAGTTGTGGACGCCATACGAGATGGGACAAGCACAGCGGGCTTTTTGAAACCACAAACTCCTTTTTGAGTTTTTTTTTCTGTCCCCCCGGGATGGACTCCCCACTATGAATTATGTTACGTTTTTTTTTTTGGTTTTTTTTTTCAAATTTTTTTTTAAAAACCTTTGATCATTTTTTAAAAATGTTATAAAAAATAAATTTATTATTATATTATATATATATATATATATATATATATATATATATATAAAAAAAACCCGGGGGAAAAGGTGTGTTAGAAGGAAAAAAAAAAGGAAACTTTTTAAAAATAAGTAAATGATTGTAAAGAATTGTTTTGGATTTGGGCGGCAAGTTTTTTGTTAGCCAAGAAAATCCCCCGGCGAACCTTCATTTTATTTTTTCTCCAGTTTTGGATTTTTTGGGGTTTTTGGTCCCCCTATACCCATCGGATTACTTTATTTATATTATTAATTTACTTATTTATTTTATATTTCCTCTATTTCTATTATTTATTAACATTTTATACCTACATTTTTTATAATATTTATATAAATAAATTTATTATTATATAATATATATATATATATATAAAATATATATATATATATATATACAAAATAAATATATTGTATTAAGTAATTATAAAAAAAACATTTTAAAAATAATTTATAATTTATATATAATAATTGTTTCATAAAATATATTATCAGGCTAATATTTTACTAATTATTTTATATATTATCATATACATACAATATATATATACATATATTATATACATATATATATATATACTATATATATAATACAAAATATATAATATATATATATATATAATATACATACTATATATATATATTTATATACGTTATATTAATATAAATAATATATATATCATATATATATAAATATTATATACTACATGGTAATATATTTTATTTATACATATTGTTATACTATATATATATGTTATACTACAATTTGTGATAATATATATACATCCCTTATATATATACACATACAATATATATATATATATATCATTAATAATATATCATACATTATATATATATATATATATTATATAACATTATATATATATATACATAATATATATATATAATATACAAATATTATATATATATATATATACTATATCATATATATATATATATATATACATAATATATATATATATATATATATATATATAATAAAAATATATATATATATATATATATATATACATATAATACACATACATTGTTGTGATGGGGGATTTTGCATATAACTTGATAAATGTTTTGTATGTCTTTATTTATAATTTAGGCAAACCAAGTGGTGAGAGGTATTCGTGTTTGCACCCCATCCCACCCCCCCAAATTTAACGACTGTCTCTTTGTAATTTTATGACAGGATTTGGGGGATGAGTTAAACCAGTTTGATCTCCCCCAGAAGCCAGGTTAGCTAAATATGGTCTTGGGGGTTGAGGTGTTAAAAAGTACTATTTCTCTCATTGGTCTGAGATTTTGGTTGAATTTGTCTCAGAGGCCTTTTACCATGATGTCCTATTGTTCTAGAATTGAAGAACTATAAATTTGCTTGCTCAACCACATTCTCTCTCTGACCCACATATGATGAAAGGTCTCTCAACCTGTATGTAAGCAAACAGATGAGCCTCAGCAGCCATATTGAAAGACATGTGGAAGCGAGCACCAATGATGCTAATGAGACATTTTAAGTAACCAAGTCTTTTGCCACCTGAATTACACATCACCATTTTATGGTTGTATGGTTGCTATATTCAAATGTATTTTGCATTTTGTTAATTTAATTATCAGTAATACATTATTTATGTGTAACTTCTCCTGCTTGTCTTTTTTACTACATCTAATTGCCTGAGGTTATAGATATAGGGGAAGGTGGGAGAAGTTATATAAAATAATATCTTATAAACAGTGGTAAGTCTGTGAGATTAGGCATTCTAAGGCTGCATATTAATAATCAATAAGGAAAGTAGAGCAATACATATATTACTCTACCAAGATAAAACAATTGGCGGGGTGGTAATTTTGGGGTAACCAAGTTTTGCCCTGTTTGCAAATATTGTTTTGATGTATGTGTTTGTTTATGCATTTGAATTTTAGGGCACCCCGTGTACAAATGTGGTGGAAGTAAAACATTGTTTGGTTGCTAATGGAATATAACCAAAAAAGTGTAGAGACTTCATGTGTGTCCGGACACCCGCATGTTTGTTAGTACTGGTGGTGTGAGCCCCCAATTAAGTGCTAGGGAGTGGTGAAAGATGCATCGTCATTCATACGCCATTTAAGTGGTTAAAGTGCTGGAGTGATGGGACATGCATTGGTATTCATACGGACTTATTCATTTAGAATTTTTGTGTATGTACGTGTATGTTTGCTTACAGGGCAAAAGTGGCCAACCCATAACAATTTGGCAAATTGTATTAGAGTAAATTATAGACTTGAAATGCTAAGTTCATTTTAGTCAGCCATTTTCCCAGTGGAGGCAGAGGGAAGCAGGCAAAGCTGGGAAACCTGTAGTTCAGGTAGAAAAGCAGAAGCTGAGCTGAGTTGCCACAAAATGGAAGGGGCGGGAAGGATTAAAAGCAAGAAACAGAATCGGGGTTTAAAGAAGACAGGTGCTGTTATAAGGGTTACTAGCTTGTATTTTGGTAAAAAGGAAGATCATGATAAGGAAGAAAATAGCAAAGTGAATGAAAGTGAAAGTTGTGAATGTTGAGGAGAGTTTTAAAAAATGTAACAGTTGGTGGGGATAATTGTGAAGTTTTAGCATGTAGAACATCCACTGCTAAGTAGAAAGCAGGAAAGAAGGGGAAAAAAGAAATGTAAACCGCCCATGGTGAAAGTTAGGCAGTAGTAACAGATCGGACTGGAACTCTAAAACATGGGTGGGTGACTTACATGAGAAAGATGAGTGCTCGGGAAAAAGAGTGGGAATGTGAGTGTGGGGAAAAAGGAGAGGGATAAAAGGAAGGAAAACAGCAAGGGTGTTTCTTCCTTTTTTCTCCACTGCACCACAATCTCCAGGTAATTCTGAGGCCTGTCCAGTATTTAAAGAGCATGCTACACTGATAGATATTTCACCACTGTTAGGAAAGGTAACCAGTGCTGCATTGAAATTTGATTTGGGGACAAAGAGATCAGATAGAAGGCAGAGAAGCTGGGGGAGTGTGAATGGCAATTGTTGCCCAGGGGGGCATGAACTGGATTTTGGGCATATTGGTACTGAGTAAAGAAATTGTGGAATTTAAAAAGGAAGAATGGAAATGAAAGGAATTCAAATGTTTTGTGTGAAAGGTCTGAATGTGCTAGTGCAAGAATGGCTGAGTTAAAAAAGAAAGTGCACCAGTTTAGGAGTTGGTTGGACTGAAACAGGCCAAGCCAAGAACAAAGGAGGGGGATGGTGCAGCAGGAAGCTCAGCCAAAAAAGCCAGGAATGCACGGGGTGTGAGGGCCCCAACAGCTGTGCTGGGGCCAGCAGTAATTAAAAGCACACCCTAGGTTCAGTAATTCGAAACCTGACTGAGCAGTTGTTCAAAAAACAGCCTATGACTCACCATGCAATAAAATGGAGAAAAGTAGCTGGTCTTTAATAAAGAACACAGGTCAGTTTTAGCAGAAATGTTGGATCTGGCACTTGTATTTTTGGAAAGGTTTCAGCCCACACTTTCAGGTAGTAGTTACCATACAAAAAAAAAGGACACATGGCAATGAAAAAAAAATAGAAGGTACCCGGGAAGACGGGAAAAGGGGAAAACAGTTATTTCTGTTTAAATTTTTTCGGGCCTTTTGCAATAGTGCTACTTCTATAGTAAGTTTTATGGACTTTGGTTTGGTGCGGTAATAAATAGTGAAGGCAATTAGCAAAGTAAAATCCATGCAGGAGATTGGTTCCCATTGGCACATTGGGTGGCGGCACTAGTGCCAAGCTGTTCCAATGAATGCCTGGAAGCAAAGTTTGAGTTTTGGCACCAGGTCGACAACTACAAAAATGAGATGGACAGAAACTGCTTTGTCACCTTCCATTTTTCAGACCTGCCTACATAGCAGAATGAAAAAAAGAAAGAGGAAAAGTCGACAAAGACAAAAAACAAAGACTAAAGACAAAGACATGAAGAAGAACTGAAGAGACAGCAAGGAAAAACACTTACTGGTTTAAGTGAGTAACAAGTCCACAAGTCATGCAATAATAATAGGACTAGTCACAATTTGCTATAGTTTAAAAGGAAAAGGGTTTTTTCATTACTGCAGCAAATTTATATTCCCAAGGGTGGAAAATGAACAAACCAGTTAGGGAAAGCAAAATAAGGGATTAATTTTTGCTCATAAGTATACATTCTGGGGATTAATTAATTAGGTGGGATAATTAATATAATTAATACTATTAAGGAAAATGTTACTAAGAAAATTATGAACTTTTCAGGAAAGCAGGTGCAGCTGATACATTTGCAAGACATATGGCTCATGTTTTTGGTATAGTCTAATTGGGAAAATATGGAAGCCCTGCTGAGATTGTCGGCTGTGGTCGGCACAGGACCAGTGGACCAACCCCGAACTGAGGATTTAGCACAACAAGTATGCATATGGTGAGCAAACAACTCTAGGGGTGGCCTAAGGGGAATGATGGGGTTGCATAGCTTTGATGTCTCATGGTGATGCCAGCCTATACTGGTAAAGGCTGATGGCAGTCAAGAGTTGTACCATGGGTAGGAAAGCACAAGAGGCAACTAAGTCAACCCCAAATTTGTGCAGAGGGGCCACAAATGTTGGTTTGTGAACAGTTTATAGTGGCACATCTGCGTCACTTGGGCAGAAGTGGTTGTACTGGCACCTGTATGTTACCTTTCAAATTGTGATGTTAATTATACAGTTGCATATGCTTAAACAGATAGTTTGGGACAGGGGTTCAATTAGCAGTTAGACACAAAAAAGCACAGATTAAAAATTCACAAATAGACTAAATTGTAGTGGGCTGGGTTTAGTGGAAGGTGTGGACTTGTCTCATTTTGAACCACCAGATCTGATGACATATGAAGACTGCATAAAGCTAAAGAAACAGTTAAAGACAAGCCAGAGCAGATACAAGTCATCAGGAGCGCTTCCAAATTCTTCAGATTGTCTTTGAAATAAAGAAGATAGATTAATGGGCAAATGTCGGGACAACTTTTTAAAAATGGGAGAGCAAATACGCAATCAATGCACGAGTCATGCATCAGACTCTTTAATCAATTTAAAGACATTGGTTATAAAGACATTGTACAAAACATTTTATCGGTGGAGGTTGTGATGTGGGATTTTTCATATAACTGATAAATGTTTTGTATGTCTTTATTTATAATTTAAGCAAACCAAGTGGTGAGAGGTATTCGTGTTTGCACCCCCCCTTACGACTGTCTTTTTGTAATTTTATGATGTGGCAATGATGCCTTAACTGAGACATTTTAAGTAACTGCAAGTCTGTGTGCCACCTGAATTACACATCACCATTTTATCAGGTTGTATTGTTGCCAATATTCAAATGTACTTTACATTTTGTTATTATTTATGAATATTATTAGTAATACATTATTTTATGTACAACTTAAACCCTCTTTTTTACACATATTCCTTATAATATAGAATCAAATTAATAAAATAATATTATATATAACACTAATACATAATTAATTTATTAAAATAATACATAAAATAAAATATTATATATCACAACATAACATATATATATATATACATAATACATAATATAATATATATATATATTTTATATATTTTAATATATACATGTAAAAAAATACAATATTTTTTTAAATATTTTATAAAATATTTAATAAATATACACATCACACAAAAAAACCTTAATATTTATATATCCACGGCTCACATTTCTATGTTTCCCCCCCACCACCATTCCCCCTTCCTTATTAAATGCTGAAACATACTTAATATAATACCATAGAACAATTTATAATCCTCGTATCGAATTTGGGGTTTCCTCAAACTTTGGTCACATACGTAATTGTAATTTAATTTTGATTTTATAAAAAGCCCCTGCGGCCAATTATAATGGTAAAATTTACCGACTTTTATAAAAAAATTTATTTGTTTAAAATCACATCCTCTTAATAATTTTTTGGGGTTTAAATGGAAATTTAAGAATAAAATAAACCCTTTGGTAAAAATAATGAAATTTTCATGCACTTTTAAAATATAAATAGTTAATATAGAACAAAACTCTTTAATTTTTAAAATTTGGTCTTCCAACTCTAATAAATAATAATATTATCATTATGATATCGTAATAAAATTTGGTAATTATTAATTTTAAATAAAAAAACCCCCCTTACATCATATTTAATTTTTTAATATATAATATATAAAATATATAAACACATACAACATACATACATACATATTATATAAATATAATATACACATAATACAAAATATTATAATAAATATATATTATAATAATATATATATATATACACATAATATACATATATATATATATTTTACACATAAAAATATATATACATAAAAATATATATATATATAACACATACATAATATATATATATATATATATATATAATATATATATATACAAACATATATATATATATATATATAATATATATATATATATATATATAATACACAATATAATATATATATAATATAATTATATATATATATAATCTTATTTTAATATTTCATAACAAAAAAACAAAAAATAATTATTAAGTTTAAAATTAAAATAATATATTATAATATATAAAAAACATTAAAATATAAATATTATTATATTATATAATTATATAAATATAACAAACAAAAAAAAACATATATAATATATATATATATATCCCTAATAAACCTTTAAAAACAAAATTTTAATTATATATATATATACACATTTTTATATAAAAAATTAATTATTATATATATATATAAAAAATTTAACACATAATACATATATAAAATTTTATTATTATTTAAATAATAAATTATATTATATAATTAAAAATATATATATTATTTATTTTTAAATATATATAAATTTTTTAAAAATATATATATTAATATACCAAAATATATTATACAATTAAATAATATATATTATATATAAAATTAAAAACATTTTATATTATATATATATAATAATAAAAAATATACTACAAATAATATTATATATATTTTTATATTAATAATAATTTATATACATACAAAATTTATTTATTAAATTAATATTAAAAATATTTTAATATATATAATTTTTATATAAACACACTACATCAAAAAATATATAAATATTTATTTAAATTTTTTTATATAAATATAATATTATTATACAACTATAATAACATAAAAAATTTATAATTTTAAAAATAAATTGGGTCTTCCTCATATTTTCCATTTCAGTAGTGAGCTTCTGTTATTATTACTATTACTTAATAAAAACATACATTTGCTTTGAGTCTGTAACAGCCGGTGTAAAGTTTTGCTGCTGCTGAAGCGATATAAGCAGACACACAAACACTGGTGAATCATGTCTTCTTGGTTTCTTGTTATCATTTAAATTTTTTTTTATTCAGTTTTATTCATGAATAAAAGCACACTTGTTTCATTACATCTTTGTGAAAGTGTTTATTTTATATTCTAGTATCTACTTGAATATCAAATCTGTCTCTGCCTCTCTCATGCATGCACAAACACATCCTTGCATGAAAACGCCATTATATGAAAAGCTATGTCATTTGAACACGTTTTTTTTTTCTAGTCTTGTCCAACTTCCGCATTATGGTGCATGGTACAAGAGAATGCAGACAGAAGACTTCTATTTTGGGCATATGCGTTGTCAGCATGGCGCTGCCAGATATAAACACTAACAAGGAGAACGGCACATGTACTGAAGAGATTTACTGTAAGCTGCAGGTGGAAGTTCCATTTTATTTATGGTGCTAAGCAGAGTTGTGTTGCAGTGCAGCAGTATATGAGCCAGTGAAGGTGACATGATGTTGTCTGTTGTTACGGTTCTGTAACAGTTTCATGACCACAGTCTCAGAAAGTCTTTCTCCTGTGGGACGACTGGGATCTTTTCCTAAATTAGGAGTAGCACTGCACATGCAAATGTGTCATTTTTCACGCTTTCTTCTTTGTTGTCAAACACAAATGTTGCATGATAGTCTGGTAGTGGTCACAGGTCATCGTACCTTTGATTGCTGGTACAACAGATAGTTTTGACCAGGCATCAATCACAGCACCAAATTTGGTCATCACTACTCTTGTGAAAAGAATGGAGATTAAACGGCATCCCACTACCTCTTAATTTTAGGCAGCCATTCTTAAATCTAGCCCACACATGCAATTGATATTTGGGCTTTGGTTTTTACATATTGACAGCAAGATATAAACTGAAAAATGTATTTATCTTTGGTTATATTCTGGTTATATTCTTTAATAAAGGCGCATTTGTTTTGTTATACCTTTTGTGAAAGTATTTGATATTTGAACTTTATTCTTCACGTCAACATTTTATCAATTTTTTACAATAACATTGAAAATGTTTCTGTTTTAGTTATGTGTTTAACATTTCTTGTCTTGCATTTCCTGTCATCCTACTTTTATCCAGATCATTGTAGACATGGAACACACATGAAATGTATGTATTCCAAATAATGATATATTATTTACCCTGTACAACTCCAGGCACCTCACACCCAGATAAACAGACTTCAGCTGGGAGAACGTCAGCTGTGCCGGTAATGGGATAGCAGGCTGCTTGTGCTGACTGACACTTTTGCAAAACAAAGACGCTGATGAAGAGGTGCAAAAGAATTTAAGATGGCCCGGCATTATGCCTTTTTTCGTAGGCTTCAGAGATTCTAGTGTTAAATGGATAATTCTAAAAATAAATGACTGCTGCATTCTGTATGTTGTTACTTCTTATTCTTTTTCCATTTCTATGTGGGGTCGATGTGCTTGATCAACCTTTTCCATACAGCTCGCTCCTACACCTGTGAGACCCTTTTCCTTCAAATCTTCTTTAACCTTATCCATCTACCTCAGCCCTTGTCACTCACTCATCACCCTTGTACTTCCATTCACATCACTATTTTGCCCACATAATCATTGTCTTACCTCATTACATGTTCATACCACTTCAATCTACTTCGTGCACTTTCTTAGATATCTGTCCCACTATTTTTGTACCTCTGATTGTCTCATTTCTCTAGCATACTCGCTGTCCAAATTCATTGTCACGTTATTGTGGACTTGTTATGAAAATAACCCTTAATTCTATGTGAACTGCTTCCCAATCAGTGAAAACAACAAGAACAGAGAAGCTGATGAGCACTCACAACAGGCCAAGATTTTATTAAGAAAGAAACATAAAAATGTGTTTAAACTGTGTGTGTGTGTGTACAAGATATTTTCCATTGCTCCATCGTCCCTTGAGAGTTCAGCTAAAAGATCAGAACAACATTCATTAGATAGCGAAAGCACAAGTGTAACCGAGTATTTCAACATATTGTATTTCAAACTTGGAAATAACTTATTGTGTGTAACTTAACAATTAAACCTCATCATGGATATGTATAACTGATATACTGCATAGGGTTCAATACTATCCACTATTCCCGGTAGGTCTTGGAACATGTCACCCACGGATGTATATATATATATATATATATATATATATATATAGGGTGAGCCAAAATGAAATACCACATTTCTCAAGGTCATTGTGTGAGGAAGAGGCAGCTGAGTGGGTTGGGGTGGGGATCCTTTGATAGGCGATGCCTTGCAGTTTTCAGTTGACAAGGTGCGTCGGTCCAGTGTGCACTGTGCTTTCGCTGTTGAAGCGTTCCTCAAAAACAATGAATCCATCATCACTACAAAGCATGCCTTCCGAAAGCACTTCAGCATTGCTGCTAATGGTGACATCCCAAATCAGAAAAACAATTCTTCAGTAAGTCGCTAAATTAGACAGATTGGTACAACATTGAACAGAAAATCTACAGGAAGTCCTGTAAGGGCATCATTTTTACAGTCTCCTAAACGTTCAGCACACTTCTGCCAAGGACATTTCCAACATGTCTTTGGGGTGGAATTTGCATGATGACCTTAATTTCCATCCATACAAAATGATGGTAGTGCCGGAACTCACTGAGAGAAACTGGGAGAGCCGTAGAGAGTTGTGTGTGAACATTCTGCAAAGTGTTCATCGAGATGCCATCGTCATGTGCACTGACGAAGCACATTTCCATTTGAATGGTTGCATAAATAAGTAAAACTTTCCCTACTGGACTGAAACCAACCCTCGTGAACTTCATCAGAGACCCCTGCACAGTAAGCGTCTTACTGTTTGGTGTGCCGTTGTAGAATTCGACACTGTAGGCCCTCACTTTTTTGAGGAGGGGAGAGCAACGGTCACGTCACTTCAGAATGTTACATTGAAATGCTACAGAACTTTTTGCAGCCCCAACTGGAAGAAATGGATGTGTTGGATGCCTAGTTTCAAAAGGATGGAGCAATACCTCATACGGCACAGAGATCCATGCAAGTTTTTCAGGAGACATTTTCCCTCCCTGTGCGGCAATGTTGGGGGGCCTTCCCATTCGCCTGATCTCACTCCGTGTGATTTCTTCTTGTGCGACTATCTCAAGTCAAAGGTATATACACACCAACCTTAAAACCTTAAAGCCCTCAAGGATGCTATGTGCCAGAAATCAATGCTATTCTAATTGAAATGACCGAACGAATCATGCAAGAGTTCAGAAATCATCTCAATGACTGTATCGTTAATGATGGCCACCACCTTGAAGACATCATTTTTAAAACACGGTGAAAAAAAATCTATTTTGTATACTCTTTCTTGTGTCCTAATGACATTTATTTTATTTTGTAGTGTTTTCATAGAATAAACATTTGAAATGTGGTACTTCTTTTTGGTTCACCCTGTGTTAATGTATTTGGTATTGCTATTTCTGTTTAAAGCACATTAAGCTGCAACCTCTGCTCTTGATGTGGGGGCTATTAAAGGTTATTTTAGGGTGGAAGAGATTTCAATTGAAACCCATATGTGGTGAAAAAGTAACCTTTGCAAGTGGAAAGCATGCATGCACTTTGTTTTTTTGACTTAAGAAACAAAAAGAGTACATGCTTATGTCTTAATGTGGTGGTTTAAAATACATAAAATAGGAAAATCAGTAAAAAAAAAAAAAAAATTTTAAAATCAAGATAAGGCACATATTTTTCATAGAAGTTTGATTTTGCACATCACCATATCACTTGCAGCTAAATGCTAAGCAATGTTGCACATAACAAAACAAAACATTCTCAAATTCACGAAATGAAATGCAGCGTTGCAGAGGTTACAGCTAATCCAGGCAGTACCCCTGCTCATTGAATTGATTCTACAACTAATCCAAATTCTTACATTTACTTTGTTTTATGAATAAGGTACCTTCACCACAATTTTACTGGTACTCCTTGTGTGGAATGAAAAATTTTACGCATACTAGGCACAATCATTCTTTCCAGTGAAATGGTAATACAATAAAATAGATCACATGGTAAGGCACTTTCAGATGAAAAATTGACAGCATTACCGAAAATAAAAATCTTATACACAAATGCTAATATTTTAATTTTGCACTAAAGAACAAATATAATGACACAAAGATTGGCATTTGTTGATCAAAAATCTAGCATTAACAGAAACACTAAATGCTATCAACCGAAAAAAGTTGAAAGCAAGAAGTGCTTGGCCAAAGGACAAATCCCACTGTCTTACAAAAATTTTTCTAGTTTATTTATGTCAATGTTACAAATTTCTGCTTAGCCCTCTGCATTTTAAATAATACATAATATTTAAAATATGTAAAAACAATGTTAACCATTTTTGCATAACATCAGCATATAAAATTTCATGTCACTCTTATATATTACTCTTTATTTCTATTATAGAATTTTAAATTCGAGAACATCTGAGAAAACTTACAATTCGAAGACCATATAGAGCATCCCATCTGAACTATAGGTTTCCAGTAGCTCAACAATATGTGGATGCTTAAGCATATGACAAATGCTTGCTTCTCTCTTCAAATCTGGAATAATGTAAGACAAATTAATACAAATTAACTACCACACATCAACGATAAAGTTGTATTGGATAATGTGGGATCACAAAATGGAGTGATGGATAGTTAAAAATCAGTAAACCTTTGAAATCCTATGACATAATCTCTGTGCTCAAACAATGTACTATTAATATGTAATCAAAATCAGTAACTACTAGGTAGGTAGTGAATTATTTAATATGATATTTTTCCTGTTTATTAAACATATGCCATATGTATGGCAAACACCTAACACAGCGGGGAAAATAAGTAATGAACTCGTCAATGTTTTTCTCACTAAATATATTCCTAATGGGGCTACTGATATGAAATTTTTAACAACCCAAGTAATCCACACATACAAAAATGTCAAAACAAATAAGTCCATAAATTAAGTTATGTATAATAAAGTGGAATGACACTGGGGAAAAGCATTGAACATGTGAAGAAAAGGAGATGCAAAAAGTCATGGAAAGTCAAGAAATCAGCTGACATCTGTCAGTACTTAGAAAGCAATCCCCCTGCCCCCACCAGTGCAAATTAATATCAGCAGGTTTAGTCGTAATTGATGGCCTGTAAAAGGGTTTCTCATTACCACGGGATCACACAAGATGCATCTCTGATTGGGTAAAAGCAAAGAGTTCTCTCAAGACTATCACAACCTTATTGTTGCAAAACATACTGATGGCACTGGTTACAGACGTATTTCTAAACTTCTGAATGTTCCAGTGAGCATCGTTGAGGCCATAATTTGGAAGTGGAAAGAACATCATTTCACTATAAACTCCTCGCAAGATTTCTGAGAGAGGAGTCAAAAGAACAATTAGAAGAATTGTCCAAGAGCCAAGTACCACCTGCGAAAAGCTTCAGAAAGACCTGAAATTAGCAGGTACTGTTGTTTCAAAGAAAAAAATAAGTAATGCACTCAACCGCCATGGTCCGTATGCATGCTCACTACACAGAGAGCTTCAGAAAGACTTGGAACTACTAGGATGAACAATGAAATGAGGGTGGACATTTCAGCAAGACAATGATCCCAAACACAAAGCCAAGGAAACTATCAATTGGTTTCAGAGAAAGAAAATAAAGCTACTAGAATGGCCCAGTCAATCACCCAACTTTAATCCAATTGAAAATCTATGGAAAAACTGAAGATCAGAGTTCACAGAAGAGGCCAATGGAACATTCAAGATTTGAAGACAGTCTGTGTGGAAGAATGGGCCTAAATCACACCTGAGCAATGTGTGTGACTAGTTTCTCCATACTGGAGGCATCTTGAAGCTGTCATTATCAACAAAGGCTTTTCTACCAAGTATAAAATAAATTTCAGTGAGTGTGTTCAATACTTTTTCCTTGTGTCATTCCACTTTATTACACATAATTTATGGACTTATGTGTTTTGACTTCTTTGTATGTGTGGGTTACTTGGAATGTTACTGACATCTGGTGAAAATTTCATCTCAATAGTCCCATTAGAAATATATTTACTGAGAAAAACATCAACACATTCAATACACATTTTCCCCACTGTATGTATCCAATATCGAACATTATATTATCTCCAGCATTTTAGGCAGGTGACCTGGTCCACCAACTTTTTAATTTGTGTTGCCAATCCGTGATTTTGGAGATTCTCAAACTCTGTTGAAATTTTCTTTTGCTCATCTTTAAGGTTCTTAAGATCAAGCTGGATGGCACCAAGTTCAGCTTGATAGCTCTGCTGTATTTAGTCAATTAGATGTTCAGTTACAATGGACTTCATTTTATCAACTAATATTTCCATATTAAAACCACTGTCTCCTTTGGCCATGTCATCTTCAAAGTGATGGAATTTCTTCATCAAGTTGAACACCTTCTCGTGAAACCTTCTTGACCTAGAAGGTATTGTTATGAAGCAAAAGGCATGACTAATTTAAACATGCATATCACCAATTATGTTCTCTTTTTTATCTGTCTGTGGTTCTACTTTGCATATTTTCTTCCCATTTGAGGTTATGAGCTATGAGAACATGATTGTTTCATGGCTAGATGCAATGCAGCCTTGTGTTTCTATATTAAAAATCATAATTCTTTGTTCCTTTAGAAATGTCAAGTAATTCAGGCCATATCACTCAAAATGTGGTTAGTTAAAAATTAATCTGAGTCTGTTTAAATTTAGTGAAGAAAAAGCATAAGTACATGTAATTCACATCCTTCAAAAGATACAAACTATACACCATCAAGCTAAAGGGTAATAAGTTAAGATACAAAGGCATCCCTAGATAAACTATGCAGACAATGTAAATGAGTAGACTCAAACAACAGTGAATAAAAGTACAGTAATTTAAAAATGAAGACCTAAATATTGATGGAGAAACAAACACCTCATAAAAATATTTTAAAGAAATCAATTACTCAATCAGTGATTAACACAATATTTCATATCTCAATTATCAATGATCAATGATCTGGGTTTTAAAGTATTGAAGCACAATGACCGGTAAACACTACTTTACAGATACCAATATAAAGTAAATAAATTCTGCCATCTAGTGGGCAACTATAACATTATTGGTTATTATTATTATTATTATTAGTGAACTAAAAGCCAAATGATTTAGATCTATAACTGTGGTGAAAGGATGCAAATTATACATACTGTATATGCAAAGCTTATATATTCTGTCAGTTTAGCATATAATTCATTAAACGTAACAAAAGCAAATTCAAACATATGGTTTAGAAAATTATTGACTATGACTATTAAATAATACTGCTATTGGTGGTTAATTGTGTTATATATTTTTGCAATTTGAAAACTGCTGTATAAAATCATACAGTGCTCAGAAAGAAGGTAATTATCTTTGAATACAACAGGGGATCATTTGCTTGATTGGTTATATTTACAAAACAAACCACAGCACTGATGTATACCCTGAAAACTCATTGCTCTTGGAACTCTAATAAAAATGAATAGAAGAAAAAAAAAGCATTTCTAGTCCTATAGATTTTCTCCTTATAACAGAAACTGTGGTCTTTCATATTTTATTTTCATATACAGTGATTTAAAGTAATATCTTTAACAGAAAAAGAAAATAAAAAAGAATGCCACATAAAGCTACTCAATCTTTTTTTAACCAAAACTAAAACAGTGCAAAAACAAAACAAAAGTAACAGAAATAGCATGATTTCAAAAATACAGCTTTTGCTTATACAAAAGCAATAACCAAATTATTCAATAAATGCTGGGAAATTTGCGGTGGGCTGGAGCCCTGCCCAGGGTTTGTTTCTTGCCTCGCACCCTGTGTTGGCAGGGATTGGTTCCGGCAGACCCCAGTGACTCTGTAGTTAGGATGTAGAGGGTTGGATGATGGATGGATTGATGCTGGGGAATTCGGGTTGTTTTCCAATAATTTATTTTGGCTTTTGATTAAATACTGAACCCCAAACACTTAATTTATGAGGAAAAGAAAAAAAAAACACCAACTTGTTTATTTTATTATTTATACATTCAGTCGGGATCAACTTTCGTACAGTCTAATGGCAAGTTGTCTCCATTCATTCTGGACCCAGACAGTTTCCTTTAGTTGCTTCATGCACAAATCTGTGTCATACTTGACAATGTCAAGCCATCATGTTCTTTTCCATCCTCTACTATTGATCCAAGTGACAATTCCCAGCATCAGAAACTTTTCTAGTAAGTTAGCTCTCATAAAATAACCAAAGTATGTCAACCTTTGCCTGGCTATCTTGCATTCCAGGGACAGGTCACTTTTAATTCTGTCTCAGATTTCCTTATTTGTGATTTTCACTGCTCATGGTATTCAGCAGCTTCCTTCAACAAAAAAAGTGATTGTCTTTAAATTTTGAAGATTCCAAGAAACCCTTTTGTGAACTCTGATGTTTAGTTCCTTTAGTATTGGAACAGTTCACCCTGTTCCCTCCTTTTTCATCCATAACAAAGCATGCATTAATTATTACCTTATTTATATCTTAGTAAATGATGAGAGGACATTCTTACCCTCACTGCCCCCAGCTGCTATAAGCTAATGCCATTGTTTCTTTTGCTTGCTTTATAGACTTCCTGTACATTTTCCCAATATTGCTCACTAGTGGGTATGTGCATGTTAGATGGTTGTTACAGCAGTCTGACACATAATAAGCAGTGGTCTTTAAATCGACTGATTTAAGATCATACATGAAGAATTGGGTCTACTCTTTTGTCAAATTGCTTTTGATTAGGAAAATATTGCATGGATCAAAGATCCAAAACACCTGGTAGTCCTACAGGCTTTGAGAGTCTATAGTGATTGTCCAGAATTTGGAAATCTGGACAGCTGATTTGTACACCCCTGCTTAGGGACTTGGGTCCATATTAGTTTGATTGTTTCTGAAAATTTTCCAACGATAGATATATTCATGCTTTAAAACTCCTATTTCACCTTACCTCAAAAGGTACTCTACTGGACTGAGTTCTAAATACTGTGAAGGCTAGGGGAATCCACTTTAGATTATCTGTACTTTGTGACACTACTTATTTTACAACTGAAAATATTAATTTCTGAAAGGGTGGACTGTGGCCAAAAAATGCACATGGAGAGCAATAATGCTTTGGAACACCATGGCATTCAAATAAGGTTAAATTGGTATTAAATATGTAAAATGTTTGCCAAGAAAATATTGCCCTTATCATTATGGTACCATCTGTTGACATGATGCATGAATCCAAGAATTCATGCCCTTTATTTTTAAGACCAGATTACTTTTTTTCCCCCCATCTTCAATAAACTACTTTTGGTGACTTTGTACCCACTAAAGTCACACCTTCCTTTGCTTTGTTGACTACCACATCTTGCACCAACAAAGCTGCTTACCATAGATACTCGCCTATTAGTCGACCTCGCATACAAGTCGAGTGTGTTGTTTAAGCCGAAAATTGTGAAATTTGTTATGACCCGTGTAAGTAAGTAAGTCGAGGGTAAAACTTGACAGCCTATCAAATTCTTTGAATTTCATAATTATACCCAATGTACCTGGGCCAAGACTTTTCAACATTTTAATCTTTGAAGAATTTTAGTAAGCCAAAATTAAAACTCCCAAAAATTTGTATTCATTTACTTACAGTTAGAATATTTCAATTAAATTCGTATTCAAGTCCCTCGCATATAATAAAGTGGCCCTAAGTGTCTTCTTCAAATCCTTCAAAGTCTGACTCTTCGTCATCAGAATGTCCGAAAAAAACGTGAAAGTTTTCTTCCGTGATGTCGTCAGCATAAACATCATCCTCTTCGCTGTCGCGGATTGTTGAATCATTTGCTGCTGATTCTTTGTCTTCATAGATGGCATCATCTTCTAATCCATCCATAGCATTACTGATGCCGCATTTCAAGAACGACTTTTTGATCATTTCTGGTGGAACTGAGTCCCAAGCTTCCTTTACCCATTTAGCTACTAAATCAATGTCTGGTTTCTTCACATTCCCTCCTTTTGTTAATTTTACTTCTCCAGAACACATCCACTGCTGCCATATGCTGCGTACTCTGTCCTTGAATGGCTTGTTTAAACAAACATCTAATGGCTGGAGCATCGATGTCAATCCGCCGGGAATAACAGCTAATGTAGTAGCCATTTTCCTGGCTTCATCCTTCACATCCTCTGATGTATGAGCGCGGAACATGTCCCACACCAAAAGTGACAGGCATTTACTTTGCCCTGCTCCTGATCGCCTACCCCACACATCTTGAAGACACAATTTCGTTCTAGCCTCATCCATCCAGCCTTTGGGGTGTACACGAACAGTAATGCCTTCAGGAAATTTTAGGTTCTTTGGGAACGACTTCCTCATGAATATTATCGTTGGGCATAGCTTTGTACCATCTGCCAAGTAAGAGAGGACAACGGTGAAATGGGTTTTTTCATGGCCCGTTGACTTAATAAGTACGGTCTTCTCACCAATACCTGCTACAGTTTGATTCCCCGGCATATCAAATGTCATTGGCATTCCATCCATGTTACCAATGTTACTGAGATCAAAGTCATGCTTTTTTCTTTGCATGATAATAAATTTATGAAAGGAACTGACCTTTTCTTCCAGATCTTTCAGCAGCTTCTGCGCGATTTTTGTTCTCTGACGAAGGCACAGCCCATATCTGTTCATAAACTGCGTACACCAGCCAGCCGATGCTTGAAATTTCAACAAAGGCTTACCATCGATCGTTAAATACTTTCCTTCTTTTGCCAATTGAAGTGCCCGGAACCGAATGCTCGAACGAGTCACAACGTATCCATTTTGCCTTCATGCCACAATCCAGTCATTCAAGTCCTTTTCCAGTCCACTGAAAGGCGAAAGTCTAAAACGCAATGCTTTCTTAGACTTTGGCATTGCTTGTAGAGAAGACTTATTTTTTCTCCAATCTCTTACAAGTTTTTCGCTTACACAAAACTCTCTACCAGCCACACAATTATTGGTTTCCTCAGCACGCTTAATAACTTTCAGTTTGAATGATGTGGGATACAATGATCTTGTCTTCTTTTCAGAATTCATGATCGTACTGGTAAGAAGTTTGACTTAATATATTGATCTATTTTACTAATAAACTGCAATTAAATATACAGTACGTAGGCTAATAATGCAGAGCATGTGGGGTCTTCAAGCTTCTTCCAGAAACAATTCAATGCAAATTTAATAAAGAGCTGCAAAACGTTGCGCCAAATGAATGTTGAGTAGATTGTAATAAATCCATCCATCCATTTTCCAACCCGCTGAATCCGAGCGCAGGGTCACGGGGGTCTGCTGGAGCCAATCCCTGCCAACACAGGGCACAAGGCAGGAACCAATCCCAGGCAGGGCGGTGGGCAGGACACACACAAACACACCCACACAACAAGCACACACTAGGGCCAATTTAGAATCGCCAATCCACCTAACCTGCATGTCTTTGGACTGTGGGAGGATGTTGATTATTTTTCGAACAATTAGGCGCACTTAAAATCCTTTAATTTTATCAAAAATCGACAGTTCGCCTTGAAATCCGGTGCACCTTATGTATTAATTCTGGTTGTGCTTACTGACCTCGAACCGATTTTATGTGGTACACGGTGCTCAAAAATCTGTCAAAATGTTTTAGAATGACTTTGGTAAGCAACAAAGCTGCACCGCTTGATGGATTGTTGGAGCATTACGGCTACCGTAGTCAGGAAGTTTACGTCAGGAGACCGGATGGCTTTTTCCACAAATCTCTGTCTCTATTGATCTGCGACTCCATGCGCACCCATCTCACCGATACTGTCAAAATCCAAGTGAAGCAAACTAATTCGGAGCTTGCCATCATTCCGGGTGGATTAACCAAAGAACTCCAACCGTTAGATATCGGTGTCAACAGGTAGTTCAAAGTTAAATTGCGAGCTGCGTGGGAGCATTGGATGACGGAAGGCGAACACACATTCACCAAGACAGGAAGGCAACGCCAGGCGAGTTACGCCACTATCTGCCAATGGATCGTGGAAGCCTGGGCTAAGGTATCAGTCACAAGTATCGTTGAGCTTTCACGGAGGGCGGAATCATCACTAAACAGCAATGAGACTGACTCGGATAATGATGAGAGAGATCCGGGCATGCTTGATGCTGAAATCGCCCAACTGTTTACCTCAGACACTGAGGATGAAGAATTTGATAGATTTGTGGAAGAGGAATGAACTGAAAAAGTGAGTGTATTGTTTTTTATTTTATGTTACAACTGAGCAATGTTGAGAGTTATTGTGAATGAGTTGAATAAAGTTTGACTTATCTGTTTTGTTTCGTTGAATGCGCTTTAAAATCCGTTGCGCCTTATGTATGAAAGTAGACCCATTAATTGATATTGCGCTTTAAAATCCGGTGCACCTTATGGTCCGAAATACTGTATGTTTCCGGTTACCGCCATCTACTGGCAGCTAACGGTATGTTTGTTATCCAAAACCTATAATGCTCATATTCAAGTACAGTATTTCACAGTTTAAAGAATTATTTAATGAAATTAGTGTTGCCCCGTGGATAAGTCGACTCTGTGTTTTTGAATGAATTTTAAGGCATACATTTTTCGACTTATACATGAGTACCTACGGTAGTCCTTATATCCAGCTCATTCTATTCTTTTGGCTATGTTTGCATGCAATAAAAAGTAGAACCCATAAAAACATTAGGCTTTTCTGTGTCAGTTTAACTGCTATTTAAAGTGTCTTGCCTCATTGCTGCCAAGAGCCTCAAGTCTTATATTTTGGAGTATTCTTTTTGCGGTTTCAAAAACAACCTCCAAATGGCAAATTGCTTCCTGTCAAAGTCAGTGGGATAAATGAACAGGCTTACTGTGAGAATTGTTACTGCTGTTCTTTTTAAGATGTTTATCTTTTCCTCTATACTATGGAAGATTACTTCAGTCACTCAAATTGTTTTTAATTGTGTTACTTCACAATTATTATTGTACTATTTCACAAATGTATTACTTCCTTGCAGCTGGTAACACTGCTCATGAGTGCCCCTTTTCATATCTAGAAACATGCAGAATGAGATACAGAAAGACTGTTGTCATTACAGAAGCAGAAATTCACATAGAAAGTATATGTTTACCTTTATAGTTAATGTTCTGCTAAAGGGTCTGATTTCTTTCCTAGCTTTGTCCTAGTGTTTATGTTTGAGTGAGTATGTGTGTGTAACTGAATTAACTTCATCCAGGTGTTGCTCATGTCATACTGTGCCCCAACCTGGGTTCCCTGTATGCAAACTAAGTTTCACAGTCTATGCACTATGAGCAGAACACTACTGTCTTAGGCACACAGTATGTGACACTGTCTATTGATTTACTGATTGACCTTCCACATTTGATTCCAGCCCTCTGTCACATATTACTAGGGATGCAGCAATTAATCAATCAAATTGACTTTCTTAATCAAATAGTTGTGCCTGCCCCTCCCACACAATGCTCACAGTTATGCTATAACACTATGTACTGTTTTTGAGCAGGTAAATCATGGAGGCAACTGCTAGAGGGAGACATTTCCCCCAAATATCAGTAGGTGAGAAAAAAAAACAAAAAAAAAAAAAAAACAAAAATCAAAGAAAGTGGCTGTTTGAACATTGTGTGTTATTCCACAACATCACTAGCTCAATGTATGAATATAGGTGCAATTTTCATTACGCTATAACTTAATGAAGTTATTACATAGAAAATCACCCAAAAAATCCAAGACCATCGAAAAGTGTGCAAACTGATGACATGAAGAGTTATCTTTGCGCCGAACTGGAATCATCTCTGCATAAATCAAAGTCATCCAGACAATCTGGATCTGCATAATTAGATCTGGACCACCCTGTACATGAACAGGAGGTACGATGAACTAATGAAACGGGCAAGCCAGAAATACCGCAAGTAACCCAATTACTCTTATTTAGCTGTTCAACAATAGTTCTTTTTAGGGTTGTTAAGCTGGTAAACTTGAGAAATTCATATCAATTCAGTAGTGCTTCAGCCACTGGATTTAGGCATCATTCACACCCTGAAAGCATATTATGGCAAGGAAATACTGAGAAAAATTCTCGTCAGCATAACAAGCCAACCCAAATTATTTGGTTTCAAGTTATGTTAATAAGTTCATTATTAATTAAAACATTACTTTTCTTACTTTTAGGCTTTTTTGATATAAATATTTTGTTGATAATAGTTGGGTCTTGTTGGAATTATTTTACTTGTGTTTTTGATAATCTAGTTTTCAGGTACTGTGTATGAAACTATTCAATGAATATCCAAATACAGCACACATTCACATGCCTGTTTGAAACATTTTGAAAACGTTAGTCAATACGTTATACAGTTAATCAAAAAAATAGATGACAGATGAATCATTTGCTAAATAATCATTTGCGGCAGCCCTACATAATACAGACGTGGTCTTGCAAACGTTTACTGCTGCAATAAGGGAATATGTACACAGACAGGTGTCAACACGCATTTAACAGTAATGCATATGTAATCAGTTTAATCCACAGCCATAAAACTGGTAAAATCTAAATTACATCATAATTACATGTTTAAATAAATTCATAACATTTTGTAGAATATACATGGGCATTGTCAGCATTAATTATGTATCATGTTTACACTAATAAAATGCAGGTATAATTTGAGTCCTTCAAACTTAAAATATGTACTTGCCTTGTCCAATTTAGACAAAAACAGTCAATATAGATGGAGTGAAAAAAACTGGGGACCCCTGAAACATGCACAAAGTACAAAGAATTCTTTTTTTTTTTCCATAAACAGGCTGCATTGCGCACATAGTCGAAACATCCCTGCATGGGTTGCCCGATTATCATAAAGTATATGAACGTACACAATATCATACCTCTTCATCAATAATTGTTAGTGTTATGTGTTTGCATTGCTTTTGCAGATAATGTCACGGTTAAATACAAGTTTAGAATAAAATTATCCTAAACATATCCTAATCTAATGTTTTTTACTTTGAAATTAAAGAAAATTTTTCTGTTGATCAGTATAAAAAAGCCAAATTAAAACCACTATGATGGACAGTTGTATAACAATAAAATATGAAAACTTCCAAAGGGTGCATACAGTCCTTTTTATTGAACATTAGAATGATTTAGACAAGAACGGGCAATTCAGCCCAACAAAGCTCACCATTCCTATCCATCTAATTCCTTAATAATTGCAGTTGTTCTAAGTGCAGGAAAGTCCACAGACAAAACTCTCAATATGTTGTTGTTCTGTATCTCTATCATCACTGATAGTCGCAGGCTCTGTTTAGTAACTGAAAAAATCTGGTCACAGAGACTGAAAAGTTTTTTGCCCATGGGTTGTGGGGTCTATCTCCATTGTATGACAATGTGGGAAGTGTCCATTTTGCTAGTAAGGCAGCAGATTAAACAGCAGTGCAGAAGCTCAGATGCAGAGCTAACAATTTGTTCTGATTGTGAACAAACCACTCTCTTTAAGGTAAAAAAGTCTCCCACTTTTTGATAAGCAAAATACTCATAAACTTTCTTTTGCCTGGAAGCTACTCTCCACAGAGCCTTATACCAGAGAGAGTAATGGTTTTCCATATGAAGTTGTAGATGGCATAGCATGTAGCGTAACAGCAAGCTGAGGAAGTACTGTATCACACCACGGACAAAGGACAATGTAAGAAAGACAAACTGTTTATTAGTGCCAAGATAAATTAGAACACTAAATAGTCAGTAACAAATCAGCCACTTCTGTGTTATTATTTGTTTGTCTGTTTTCTCTGACTTGCAGCCTGTCTTCTTTATCAAAATATATGCAGATATCGTATTTCTATAGTAGTGTTTATCAATAAATTGTATTATTCTGTTTTTTAAAACAAGGGGGCTTCAGTTTACCTGATACAATCTAACGGTCAGAAATCACTTCCTACTGAGAAAGGTATTGAAAATAAGCTGGGAGACTATTTACCAGCATTGCAAAGGCAAATCTGATTATTGATAGATCAAAATCCATCAATTCTTTTTATTATAGCCATACACCATTTCCTACAGTTACTTGGTTTCCATTGGTGAGTACAAAACAGACCCTCTCTCATTTTACTATACCATGAAAAGCCCTACACAGAATCAATCTTCTGTGGATCAAGAGGTGTTAAATGAAGCAGTCTTCACATGTACTCAGAATGGTTTTTGAGTGCCTCCTTTAAGAGGGGTATCAGACATGGCCAGTGAAAGGAGACCAGGACACATTGTAGACTTTAAATGCCTCAGGTAGCCTAGAAGCATATGAGAGTTCCTCAGAAAAAGCTAAAATTGCTAAGGTTAAAAACAGTTCTTTTGAATTATGCAGTGGTAATAATTCAAAAGAACTGTTTTTAACCTTAGCAATTTTAGCTTTTTCTGAGGAACTCTCACATGACATACAACAGGAAAGTGAACAAAACATGAGCTGAGACTATGCTCTTTCAATTAATGATTGTGGCACATTCTAAAAATGTACAAATGATAACATTAAAATAAAACACAAAAATCTATATATATAATTCACTAAGGCAAGACACCCATGGAAAGGCAAGACAACCAAGGAAAGCACGCCGGAAGGGGCGAGGATTCACTAAGCCACCAACAAGTAAGACACCTATGGCGCACGCAGGAAGGAGCCATGCCAGAGGTGAATCGCCATATGCAGCGTGTAAAACGGTTTGCGAGGGGTATCCCATGGGATCCTTAAAACAATCCTTTACAACTGAGGTTAAAACACAATAAAGTAAGCAGTCTTTAAAAACCGAGTTTTCGGTTACGACGCACGACCGCGTGCACCATTGCAAACTGTTTTACGCGCTACATACAGCAATTCTCATCCGCGACAAACATGTGTCTTCTTAGATGCTCCTGCAGGAACACGGAAAGACTACGTGAGTCACAGGTGCATCTGGACTGTGCAAAAATGACAATGACTCAGGTGACAAGTTGGAGGTGGACACATGAGCGATGGCGGTCCTCCAGTTTTCAGTCACGGACGATTGTATGTTGGTTCGTTCCGTGCACTATTACAATGTTGCTTTTCTTGCTGATTTATTACATTACCGATTTTTTAAATGTTAATTTTCTCCCTGTGCTTAAAAATCATTCAAAAACCGGCCTGATTATGCGGTGTATGCTACGCCGCGGGTTGGCTAGTACTTTTTAAAACACATAATACTTAATTGTGTTTAATGGTTTACTGAATACTATTTTAAGAGTACAGTGGAACCTCGGTTGACGAACGTCTCAGTTCACATGCAACTCGGTTCACGACCAAAAAGTTTGCCAAACTTTTGCCTCGGTTCACGACCACACACTCGGTATATGAACAAGCCAGTTTCCCTTTCGGTTTGTGCGCGCCGATGATTTCCGCACATGTTGCATTGTTCTCTGTCAGACGTGCCTGCCTGCTGCTGACAGAGAGAGAAAGCGAGAGAGAGAGAGAGAGAGAGACAGCGAGCCTGCACTGCGTGCCTGCCTGCTGCTGAGAGAGAGAGGGGGAGGGGGAGGGTGTTGCTTGTGCGTGCCTGCCTGCTGCTGAGACAGAGGGAGGTTCGTGCGTGCCTGCCTGGCTGGTTCATATGTGCCGATTACTGTATTTAAGCAGAGCCGCTCCGCTCCCTGTTCATTGTTCTCAGTCAGACGTGCGTGCTTTACCTGCGCTCTCTTTGTGCTCTACAGTATTTTGTGTGCTTCTGCAGTTAACTATGGCTTCTAAGCAAGTGAAGAGTGGTGAGAAGAAAGTTTTTTGAAGAAAACTGAAATCGAAGTAAAGAAAGAAATTATTGAAAAGTTTGAGCGTGTCGTTTGTGTTACTGATCTTGCCGCCGAGTACAAGAAGTCAAAATCTACGAATTTGACTATTCTAAAGCAGAAAGAATCTATTAAAGCAGCTGATATTGCAAAAGGAGTTACAGCGTTAACCAGGCAGAGGCTTCAAGTGCTGGAAGAGGTGGAAAAATGTTTACCAGTTTACTCATTTACCAATTTGAGAACCTTCGTGCTTTCAAGCAGCACAATGTAAACAAAGCCAGACTGCCAGTAATGTGAAGGGCAAACACGAAGGGTTGGGTCACAAGGACTTTGTTTTTGGAATGGCTGCATGAAGCTTTTGCTCCCACCAGCTAAACAGCTAAAAACACCAGAAACCCAAGAAATCACAAGAGAGAAAACAGCTGAAGGAAAACATCCCTCCATTGTGGAGCCACACTCTCCCTCCTCTCCACCCAGTTCCACCTCACTTCATGCCAGAACTCGACTCATACAAAGTTAGTTTTCTTGGTGGTTTTTGTATTACGGATTTTTCAAAAGTTAATTAATCAGTTCGTAGCATGAATTGTTGCAATGTTCCTTTTTTTTCCATGTGCTTAAAACTCATTTTTAAAAAAATTGTTTACTATACAGTACAGCGATCGGGCTGTAAGGCTAACAGCGTGATCTCCTGCACTGTTACTTTTTTGGGTGCTTGTGGTTGGTTTTTAAATTAAAGTTTGGATTTGTTCAAATGTTCCTCTCTGTTCTGAGAGAGAGAGAGACAGAGAGCGAGCGCGTGCTGCTAAGGGAGAGAGAGAGAGAGAGAGAGCCTACTCGTGTAGCTGAGCAGGTAAGCCTGGGTGTTTTGTGTCAGTGTTATTCAATGTTTTTACATTAGTTTACTATTACACTGTGCATTCTACGGTGTAATTAACTATATTTGTGCTTAATCTTTACATATATTTACATATATATTTACATACAGTTCGTACAGTCTGGAACGGATTAATTGTATTTACATACAATCCTATGGGAGAAATTGCTTTTGTGTACCGAGGTTCCACTGTATACTGTATAATGGATAAATATGATTTCTAATGTTATGATACTTTCCAAAATTTACAAAACTTTGAGAATATAGTTTCAGATTTACATGAGTAACTATTAATCTTTAGTCTAAAACTTTAAACACAAATAATGATAATTTGAGACTGTTGATCCACCTCAGTGGGTGAGAAACCCTTTAAATAGGCAAATTAGTCAGTTTTTAAAGTACAATAGATTTTAATATCAATAACATTTTTTTTTTTAACTAAAAGTAACAATAACAAATCACTTTAGAAGCAAAAGTTATCAGTAATCATACAGCACTTTTAGGAAAGTTTTCTTTTTCTTTTTTTAGGTGTGTGAGTGTCTATGTGTGTGCTTTTTATGGTTGATATCTAACAAGAAGAAATACTGCATATGATAGAATAATTAATTAGGTCCTGAAACATTTACATAAGGAATTAAATCTGAAGATACAATAATACCCCATAATTCAGGACAGTATCTGTTTGAAAAATCACTTCCATAAGTCACTTACCTTCTGTGCTTAAACCAGGACTTGAAGTAAATTTAGCAACATCCACTATTTTTACAGCAAACTGCTGTCCAGTTTCTCTGTTGATACATCGTCGTACAACACTAAATGGTCCCCTGGAAAAATTAAGATAAAGCAAAAAGAAAAATTAGTTCAGCTTTACAAACTTGCAATAAAATGACAAAACATATTTATTTAAGGAATAAACATAATCCACAAAAAAATTTAAGGATACACAAAATTATCAGTCTTTTATCAAAGCAAAATTCACCTTCTACTAATGTGAAGATTAAAACATGACAACACATCCTTCAAACACCCGTATACATCAAATTATGAGGCTAGAATATGTCAAATTTTAAAGGGATACATATATGGCAATAATTTAGCCAATAAGTAACAATTCACGATGATAAATAAGGAAATAAATGTAATGAGATGCCAGATAAGAATATAAGACGAAAATTTTAATTCAAATGAAATGACCTCTGTTCAGTCTCACTTCCATAGAAAACTGTCAATCAAAAATAAAAATTAAGAAATATACTTTTAAAATAACATTTAAGGAAAGTTAAGTATCCAACATTTTCAACATTATCTCATTTTCCATGTTGCAATCTACAATCACACAATCTGATAAATGACTAGCAATTGAGCAGCCAGAGGTCATAACTTTCTTAGCCTCTTTTTTTTCAATAATCAATTAAAAAAACATTACTTTTAAACTTTGCTTTAAATTAAGTTTAAAAACATTGTGTTACATAGAAAAAGGAACATCTAATACTTTTTCAAATGGAGCAAATTATTATTTTTGATATGATGAACTTAAAGATAATCAGATGGCATCTGTGAATTCAAATGACATGAGCACATTTGAGCAAAATAATATCGTTTTAAGGCAAACTCATATGCTAACTCAGATAGTGGACCTCATGTTAGAAAAAAAAAAAATCTTTACAATCCTTTCACCATTTCAAAAATGCTGAAAAAATTATTTAAAAAAGTAATGCAACTAATGTTAAAATAAAACCTAAATCAGTAATAATGGGACTTTAGTCTTACTTCAGTAAGGTTAATAAATATATTCAATGCAAAGGTACATTTTAGAAAACAGTGAAACAGTGGTGAGTTTGCAAAAATGGACACTGGGACAACTTGTGCAACTAAAGAACTCGACTAAAGAAACATCTGGCATCTGGAATCAGCAAATTACACTGATGAGTCTCTATGCAAGAAAGGGAGCAATAAGGTTGGTTCAGAGAGCTACAACCTATACAGTAATCCCTCACTACATCGCGCTTTGACTTTCGCGGCTTCACTCTATCGCGGATTTTAAATGTAAGCATAGCTAAATATATATCACGGATTTTTCCCTGGTTCGCGGATTTCTGCGGACAATGGGTCTTTTAATTTATGGTACATGCTTCCTCAGTTTGTTTGCCCAGTTGATTTCATACAAGGGACGCTATTGGCGGATGGCTTAGAAGCTACCCAATCAGAGCATGTATTACATATTAACTAAAACTCCTCAATGATATAAGATATCGAGGAGGGATTACTGTATTGAAGCATAATTGAGGACTGGTTTCTGAAGGTATGTGACAGGCAACGGGTTCATAAAGTTTTCTTACTTTTTTATAATTTGGCTTTATATGATTTGCATTGGCAAAAATGTTGGATGGATGACATTAGCACTTTCTTTTCGGTTATTGGTATAATACATTTTCTTTAATATTTATGTCACTATATCTGGACAACACTGTTAAAGAATCCATTCACATGTGCATGCTAAGTTTGGAACACAGGGGCTCAGCAGTTAGAATTGCCAACCAAGCATAGACTAGATAGCCAAAGACAACTGGAGGATTGTATAGTCAGCTTAAACACAGAACAGTATTTTTGTCCTCTGTCAGTACAAAACCTTCTTTCCTTGTTGGGAGAGTAAGAACTACTGGCATGTAAACATTATGATATTTCTGTATTTTGTGGAGGAGGAGTTCAGCCCCTACCTGCCCTTGTTTGGAGACAAAGAAGACCAGCAAGTGAAGAAGAACAGTATAAAAGGCTTGGACAACAGCCAAACCCTTTGAAGCATGTGTCGGCAAAGTCCGAAAACCCTCTCAGCGTGGAGACAAAAAATGGCAGACTGCGTAGATCCAGATTTCCACCTGGATAAAAGTTCTTTGTCATATGCTTCCTGTCTGTAACCGCGTCAACCGTCAGTAAATGTAAGCTAAAGTATATTTTTTCTCATGTGATTCTTGTACCACCGTAATCACGATGGGAGGGATATCACCTTTTCTGTCATATTACTATATTGTTTAGTTACTTAATGTGCTGCAATTTCAAAAGAACACATTTCCGGAGAGCTAATGCCTTTTATGGAAACAGTTATCAATTAACAATTTTCACTTTTGACTTGTAACCTTAAAAGATCGTACATGCAATACTAATATCAGGGTTGCATTAAGATTTCCTTAAGACTTTAGCCTTAATGCATTGCTAGTCTACTCTCACATGACAGTTACAGGGTATTACTATCAGAATTACAATGCAGTGAGAAAAGATTGCACAGGAAGAATGTGGAAATGTTAAATAGTCATCAGAAGGGCTGTAACGGTATGTGCACTTAGTTGTGGCGTTACGGTTCGGTATATGCAGTGAATGTGTGAAGATTGATTAATGCAATGAGGAACCAAATTTACAAGTGTGAGTTCCACATGGAAACCTTAAACTGTAAGACTTTAGAAAGTTTAGCTAGTGATGGGAGGAGTGAAGCCTCACAAAGCATTGAAATATTTGAAGCAATTGTGTCGGAAAGCATGTCGAAACTTTGAAGCATTTCACACTCACCACACTCATGATCATGTTCAATGACGTCTAATAAACTTTATTAATCTTATTTTTTGCTGCTACAGAGAAGGATTCATCAATGGTTTCTAGTGTCTGATGTCTTAAAAAAAAATATACAACTAACACCGACAGGCAGATTATACTATACAATAAACAATTGTCTTACTAAAACAAAATAAGGCACCTCACTCATGGAGCCCTGGCTCTTTTAATAAATACTCCCCTTTTACATTGTATCATTATGATTGCTCCTGTTATTAGCGTTATTATTACCCTCATCTTTTCTTGAGATCACATTTAATCAACCGTTGTTTGGGGTTCCACAGCCCTAATGTTGCAGGTTAAAAAAATAGTAATAAATTGAAAATGCGCCTTGTCATTTGTCCTGAAATGCACTCTTTGTTCGGACTTATTCTAATCTGTCACAAGCGCTGTTCGTGCCATTCTTTTCATAATCTGTGCATATTGCAAACATGAGTTCAAGTTGGATTAAAGAACAACTAAAATAAAAAAATTTTTAAAATAAATAAAAAAGGGATATATTTATAACCAAAATCAACAAAATTATTTTTAGAGATACTGTGGAAACATCACATAAGAAATCTGTTCTGGAATCATTCCCACTTAAAATTGCCATCAAAATGTGATGACTAAATTGCAGAAGGCAGCTCACGTAGTTACAATATTCCATCTTCTATTCATTGCCATTTGATGTCTTTGATTTCCGCCATTGAAAAGGATGTTAACAAACCCAATGTGACAGATCAGGCTGAATTTGCTTTGTTGGATCCAGAATTCAAAGGTGAAAATCCAGAACACATCATACAGGCTGAGAGATATGGCGTAGATCAGTCAGTCACTGGCACACTGTCTCACAAACACACATAATACTCTCCCAAGGTGATCAATGTAAGTAAGTATCACGTGATCCACACTCTATAGTTGATATCTACTGTATATGTGACTAGGGTAATATGAATAAAATATGGGGTGCATTTACAATTACAACTGTCATTTAAACAGAAACAGCGCCTTGAACATCACTGTAGAAACTTTTGTGGTGAAAAGAGAACTCAGCGATTCCCACAGAGTTCGGCATTAAAGATCCACTCAAGTGCTGTGGCAACAAAGAGAAGTAGAATAAACATATCTAGAGCTACTTTGAAAAACCGACAACATCCCTCTCTCGAGAACACATTCCTCAAAGTCCGAATAGGCGATCAGTATAAAGTATTTTTATTATACTGTGCTGTAACTATGACATTTCCTTAAATAACAATGATAGTTCTTCTTTCTGTACCATTCTTAACCAATCTTCCCATTACAGAAGTACAATCCCAGTCACTAACACATTTACCACGTAACCCCCTCACTACCAATCAAAGTAAGAACACATTCCAACTGATTAATTTAATATTTAGTAGCTTAAACCCCTAAACCCACAATCATTACCCATAACAACAACATACAATCGTCAGTCAAATGTTTTGATTTGTTCTACAAATGATACACAAGAAACAAGATGCACATTTACTTTTGCTATATCTTTACAAGGTGTGTGTGCTCCACTCTGTCAATAGTTTGCTTCGTTTGCTATCACTCCATGGTGGAATTTTTTTATTAAATAAAAAAAGTAACTCTTTTTACAGTATTTTGGTACTGTAAGAGCCATTTTCCTAGTTCTATAAGATTCATGAATATTTTATTAGATGGCAATGCATAATCTATGGGAGGTTCCTAAAACCCCGTAAATAGAATTGTATTGGTATATTCTTGCCATTTCTAACAGCTTTAAGTAAACAATGTTCTCCAGTTAGTGACTAGCCTCTGGTTTTTAACTGTATTCGTGATCGTGCTTGTGCACGTGACTGTGTTTGATAGCCTACAGGCTCTTAGAATGTGAGAAGTAGCACATAAAGAAAACTTGCTTATTTAAGCACTATACCGTATGCTTAAGGTGTACAGAAGAAGAAATTAAGAACCTTTAATTATAGAAAGAAGAAGAAAGAACTTTTAAGTACAGAAATAACTAAAGTTTAAGAAAAGCTAAGATGATAGAAGATACATTTTTTCCCTTTTTTTTGCCTTTTATACTATTTGTGTAACCATTTTTCCTTTATTCTTGTGTGGATTATTTGCTTTTAACTTTCACAAAATATTTTAAAACGAACTTTTGGAATGTGAGATTTTTTTGACACGCGTTTACCCGTGCTGGACCTTGCCTTTGCATTGGCGGCTACAGCTATCATTGCGCCACCCATGTTACTTGTTGCTTGCTAACGCACAACTAAACCACTACTGTTTTAAGCAAAGAAGATGTACAGTATATATTTTTTGATGCACATTAAATTGGTTGTATTAACAAGTGAGTATCATTGTTGTATTCTCCTAATGAAGATGAAAAAATTATATATAGATGTATACTATATGACAGAATAAAAATGAGTGTTGCATGAAAATGTTGCACAACTTAGCTAATCTTCTCATATATACAGAGTAGATAGATTAATGATAAGAGGCAAAGAAGGGATAATTATCAGAAGAGAGTATTATGGTGAGAGAAGTGACCTGACCCTACTAAAGCTCTTCTTTGCAGCATTATGCATTCCATCAGTCTGCAATTGTTACATGCTGTCACAAACATGCGAGTAGGAGGCAGCTAAACGGCTCGAGTAATTGTAATAAAACATCCGACCAGGGGGCAGTGGAGTACACTGACTGTCTTTCTCAGTTCCCTACAGACCTTTCCCGGGAAATCCTGCAAGTTTCCGGCGCCTCTAATGACATCACTTCCGAAGCCGGGCCCCTCTGATGACGTCACTTCCGAAGCCGGCCCCTCTGATGACGTCACTTCTGGTTCCGACCCCTTTGATGACATCAGTTCCTCTCAAGACCTTTAAAGTCTCCATCTTAGGCTACTATAGCCAGTTCTGTTTTGGACTCTGTGATATGCACGTCGTTTGTTTGAAAAGAAAACCCTCTTGCAGCTGGGAAGAACAATATACGGGTGGCTGCCCCAAACCTTTATAATGTCTTGGACTCGTTTTTATGACAAAGTATAATTTATAGTTTTGCTTCTGGACACTAAGTATTATTGAGCACAGTAATTTAAAATGTATTGATCACCTACAAACATTAATTTCACCTGATAATTCTGTTGAATTTTTGAAATCTGGTGATGCCATACGTAGTTTAGCTCAGTGAACAAGAATTTGAAACACCAAGCTGACATGCCAGTGGAAATGCCCCTCCCAACCTACACCCCAAGCACAGGTCGAAGTAATAAGCCAGCATTTGGTGTGGAAATTGAAATGAAACGGGGCATTTGGTTTAAAGCACTGAGGAGACATGCCCACTGAGATTGAAACTTGGAGCACAGTTCAAAGCACTGAGCTGATATGCACAGTTCAAAGCACACTTTGCGAAGCACTGACATATTTAAAGTCACTGCGCTATACATTGTTGCAAGTGTACTATTTGACAGTTAACCCTTTAGTGATATTTTGTAATTTGTATTGCCTTTACACACTTCAGTTCATATAATTCAGTGACAGACTGAAATGACAATTCAGGTAGTTACTGACAATTCATTATTGATATTGTGGCTTGCTGTTATTTTCTTTCAAAAATATAATTATATTTTATTTAAGAGTTCTACTGTAAAATGTATTAAACATAATATTTGAGTGTTTGGAGACACCGGTGTCATACTGAATTTATATTGTAGAAAACAATACATAAGCTACTGTCCAGCATGTTTAAATGTGTGTTTTTATTACTGATCGCTGTATGGCACTTCACTTTTAGGACATATCGCTATAAATAATTTCAGCCACTCAGTGCTTTCCAAACATCCAACATGACAATGGGAACCTTCATTGTTATAGTCAACCGCTTCATTTAAGTATTGTTTGAGTTACTGTTTAGTATAACAGATGGCCAATTTAGTTCTTAAATTAATATGGAAATGCACACACATGCCTCTTAAATTTCATATTGCCTACATTTACAGTATCCATTTTAGAAAGTCATTATTTTTACTTTTCCCATTATTATGCAGAAAAATTCCTCAGTGTCATATTATCCGTCACTATTCACAAGTTCCGCTTCATTGAGATTATTGTCTTATATGCTGCAGACAGTGCTGTATTTAGTTTTTTTGTTGTTTGTGACATCGTCTCAATAGTGTGTGCTTGCAGTTAACACTGCATTCTGTGATAAATGACAGCTCATAAGCTTTTTTGATATTTCCCAAAGGCAAATGCTTTTAGGTTTGCTTATTAATATATTTTGACAGTGTTTTAATTTAGGCTGATTTATTATAAACAGATATGTAACATTTGGTGAGTAACAACATATACTGTATAGTAGTTATGGTGGTTTTTTTTATAATTAACAAAACTCATTGTTTGCCTGAAATGTTGTACTTTGTATTTTTATGTTTGGCAATGGAATGCTTCAGTATACAGTTGATTTATTACACTTCTGAAGGTGTACATTTTCAGTATTCCCAGTTGTATTTGGTCCTAGTGTAATGCGTGCAAGTGTAGCTGATAGTTTGGGAGGTGGTAGATGAGCTTGAGTAACGGCAGACTAGACATCTAATCACCCTGATGCCAGGCCCTTTTCATAAATATTCCTGTCTTGTGCTTTGTCTCATTATTGCCATATTAGTACTATTATTATTGAACATGTATGTAGAGAAAATGTGTTTTATTTTATGTGTATGACAGGAAGGATGGTAAAACCTTGAATGAACCTCAGTGTTGATGATCTGTGACAAGTGACAGCAGGTGCCTGCTTTGGGTAACATGACATGCTTTTTTCCCCCCACTATGTACCAATTTGTTTTTCTTTTATCTGTACCCTGATAAGCTTTCATATGACACTCAGACGGTGGGCTACAAATTGTCTTTTCACGGTGACTTTGATATCTGACAACTTCTTTTTTATTTCGAGCACTGTGCAACTTTGTGAACTTCAGCTTTCGAGTTTCTCCAACACTCTATGTAACTCGATCAACTTCCTTTTGTTGTTATACCACTGTTTAAACCAACAAATAGTATGTTTTTCCTTGCCTCCACTTGGTATTCGCTGAAATCCTTCTATTAACCCCTGTGCTTTTTGCAATTGCCTTTTCACAGAACGCTGAGCTTAAGGGCTATTTATATTGATTTGCATATTCAAAGAGGCGTAACTCTGGGAGGAGTTGGAGTGGCGTGCGTTACTTTTCATGTTGACTGGGATTTATGTAGCAGAATAATGATAACGTTCGTGAACACACAGACTATTGCATCTGGATTTTTTTGTGCATACGCACATTTCCACTTTTGTCCGCACGCCATGTTTTAGTGTGAATTCTGCGCACGGCGCTATGCATGAGGCCCCTCAACTGCAGCAACTACTGGGGGGATAACACTGGTCTCAATGCCAGGTAAGGTCCTTGCTAGGGTGGTCCTCAATAGAATCCGTGATCACTTGCTCACCTACCTGCGAACGGAGTAGTCTGGGTTTACGCTTAAAATGTCTACTATCAACCGCATCCTGGCACTGAGGGTTCTCACTGAGCACAAACTCGAATATCTTGACTTTGCCGATGATGCTGTGATCTTTATGGAGTCAATGGAGGCTCTGATTGGGGCTCTCAAGAGACTGATTGAGGTGTCCGATTGTCTGGGCTTACGGGTGCTTCCCGTTTTGTTATATGGCTACGAGACATGGATGCTGTGTAGTGACCTGAGTCGAAGACTGGACTCCTTCAGTACTGTATCTCTTCAGAGAATCCTTGGGTACCACTTCTTTGCCTTTGTGTTGAATGAGCGGTTGCTCACAGAGTCCCTAATAAGGCACATTATCTACATTGTGAGAGAGCATCAGTTACGGCATTATGACCATGTGTCATGATTCCCCGAAGGTGATCCAGCTTGCAGTGAGGACCTGAGAGTGTGGACCAGGCCAAGGAGAAGCCCAAATAACACCTGGCTGCGGCAGATAGATGGTCCTTTCTGAAGAGTGGGACTGGGCTGCATGTCTGCCTTGGGAGTTACCAACTGGGATCCCGAGCTGTTTCAATGTGTGGTGGGTGTGGCAATGTGCTGTACCAGTGCATGCTCTCCAACTTGACCTGACCTATGATGACCATGTCGGCTTTGTAAATTCTAACGTGAAGCAACTCTCAATACACGTGCTGCCTTATGGAAAATATGCTCAACAAGTTACACAAACAAGATTCCACATCAAGAAATGTGCTATCCCGCTTGATTCTTTCATAATGTCTCTTAAAGTGTTTATTAACTTATAGATAAGTAGTAAGTAACTGTTTTAAAAACCTATGGGAACCGAAAGATTCAAACTCATGTCAGAACACTGTGCAGACAGAGTCAAAGAAAACTACAGAATCAATTAGCATTTACATTGCATCAGCTATGCGGCCATATGCAGTGGTAGAAGACCTCGGCTTCAAGTATTTATTAGTGGTCCCTGCACTTTACTGGCATACACAAGATTTATAATAGATTGTATTTGATACAGTAATAATAATACATTTTATTTATTTGTAGGCGCCTTTCTGAACACTCAAGGACACCGAACAATAGACAAAACACAGATTATAAACAAAAGTAAAATACAAAAGTTAAAATCAGACAGAGCAATTGTAATCAAAGAGAAAAAGCAGTCTTAACCAAATGAGTTTTAAGTTTAGATTTGAAAAATGAAAATGATTCAATATTTCTAAGCTCAGATGGTAGTAAGTTCCAAAGCTGGTAAGATGGATGAAGGGGACAGTCAGGTGGATGGAAGAAGAGGATCTAAGGGTATGGGAGGGAATGGCAACATGGAGCAGGTCAGACAGATATGGAGGGGCAAGGTTGTGGATAGCCTTAAAAGTTAGTAGGAGAATTTTGAATGGAATTCGGAACTGAACTGGAAACCAATTAAGCTGCTGCAAAACGGGAGTCATATGGTGAATAGAGGGGGTTCTAGTAATGATGCGGGCAGCTGAATTCTGGACCAGTTGAAGCTTATAAAGAGATTTGCGAGAAAGACCAAAAAAAATGGAATTGCAATAATCCAGACGAAAAGTGACAAGGCTATGAACAAGGATAGCAGTGGTGTGGGGAGTGAGGGAGCGGTGAATACAATTAAAGTGGAAATATGTAGACCGGGAGATGTTATTGATGAGGGACTGAAAGGATACAGTAATATCAAGGATGACACCCAGGCTCTTAACCTGTGGGGAAGGGGAGACAGAGGAATTATCAATAACAAATGAAAAATGATCAGTTTTGGATAATGTTGATTTTGTATCAATGAGGAGAACTTCAGTTTTGTCACTATTTAATTTAAGAAAATATGAAGAAAATCAGGATTTGATTTCTGCTATGCAATCAATAAGTGAGGAGGGTGGAAAGGAAGCAATAGGTTTGCTAGTGAGATAGAACTGGGTGTCATCTGCATAACATTGGAAGCTAATGTTATATTTACAAAAGATATTACCAAGGGGAAGGAGGTAAATAATAAAAAGGAGGGGCCCCAGGGTTGGGATGTGAAAAGTTTTAAGCTGAGCAAACTGAGTGCGGCCTGAGAGGTAGGATCTAAACCAGTCTAGTGGAGTGTGGGTGATGTCAATCGAAGACATTGTGCTGTTTCTGTACTGTGGAGTGGACGAAAACCAGACTGGAACTGTTCATACAGATTATTTTGAGATAAATGAGAATGAAGTTGAATAGCCACTATTTTTTCAAGAATTTTGGAAATGAAGGGTAGTTTAGAAATAGGACAAAAATTACTGAAATTAGTCGGATCGGCACCAGGTTTTATCAGTATTGGGGTTATTGCAGCAGTTTTAAAAGATGAAGGAACAGTACCAGTAGTGAGAGAAGAGTGGATTATAGCAGAGATAAGAGGGACCAGAGAGGGGAGGCAAGCTTTGACCAGAACTGTAGGGAGGGGGCCCAGTTGACAGGTGGATGGTTTAAACTTACAGACAAGATCTGAGATTTCTGAGAAAGTAGGAAGCTGAAAAGAGGAAAATGAGCGAGTTGGTGGGTGAAATTCAAATGAAGTACGGGAGGAATCCAAACAGAGAGACTGATGAATCTTCTGGATGCAAAATTCAGTTGAGTAAAGGTGAGAAGGTAAAGAATCCGGGGGTTGTGTGAAATTGTTAAGTAGTGAAAACAATGACTTGGTGTTGCCTTCATTGGAAGAAATAACGTGAGTATAATAGTTAGATTTAGTTTGGGCAATACAGTCCTTGAAATAAAGTGTATGGTTTTTGTATATCTCTTTGTGAACAGAGTCCTGTTTTTTATATAACTGTTCAAGTTGCTGAAGTTCAGGCGTTAACCAGGGACCAGAAAAGAAGAAAGAAACATATCTAGTTTTTAATGGAGCGACAAAGTTAGGAATACCATTAAGTCCAGTGTTATAGTGAGACCAGTTCTTCAGGAGTGTAAAAATTATGTATGTCCATAAGGGAATCAATACTAGAGGAAAGACAGTCTGAGTTAATATTCTTAATATTACAGAAAGACATGAGACGGGAAAGCTTAGTGTTGGAAAATGCAAGTTTAACATTAAACGGAATAAGAAAATGATCAGTTATGGGGAGTTCATCTGCAGTACAATCAAGCAGGGTAACTCCACAACAGCAAACCAAGTCCAAGATATGTCCTTTGGGATGAGTGGGAACATCAGTATGTTGCTGGAATCCAAAACTCTCAAGGCAGGATGTAAAATCTCTAGTAATAGGGACATTGATATCATCCATACGTATATTGAAATCCCCCAGAAGTATTATGTTTGATAAAACAGTGCGTAAGTGTGTAAGGAAAACAGCAAAGTCATTCAAAAAGTCATTATTTGGTTTAGGGGGCCAGTAAACAGTTGCAATAATAGTAGGAATAGGTCCATTTAATTGACACACAAGAGATTCAAAAGAACTGAAGGCAGGAACAGACAATGGCAAGACTATCCATGTCTCACGATACATTAATGTGAGACCTCCTCCCCAGCCAGAGCCATGGGGTTGAGAGATGTAAACAAACCCCGGGGGAGTGAATTCATTAAGTTGGGAAAAGTCATGAGGTTGTTGCCATGTCTCAGTTAGACACAAAAAGTTAAAGTGTTCAGCAGACCAAAGTTGACAACGGCGTTATCGCATTTAGCAATGGTGTTAGCCGACCGGGCCAGGCTGGCTAACACACTATGGTCAGCGACTCTGCCTAAACTACGTGGAGGACATCGAGAACTGGACCAGATGGAGTTTATTATTTTCGAGCTGTTAGCTTGGATACTCTGGCGAGACCTATGGTGGATGTATCTCTTACGGGGGAGGGATACGATGTCTGGGTGGAGATACAGGTCAGTCAGCAGAGGCTCGGACAGGTGAAAGCGCAGTCGGAGTTGCTCGATAGCCGAGTACTGAAGCAGGCCTGAAGCAGGAAGGATAGTGAGCGAGGGACCAAACAAACACGAACTAAATAAATATCCTACCAGTCTACATGTTAAGTGAAGACGCAGACAACTCAGATGTCCGGAGAACAAAGCCAGGTAAGTTTCCCAGCGGGGATAGGCCTAAGAATAGTCCATACACAGCCAAATCAGCAGTCAAGCTAAAAATCAGTCTAGCTCTAAATGATTGAAAAATAAAACTCAACAAATAAATCTGCCCGAAATGAAAATGAAAACAGTTGCTTAGTCCATTAAATTGTAAGTTAATCGTTAAAAAGTTACCGGAGGGCAGCGGCAACCAGTCACGCCAGCGTTTGCTCAACCGGAAGTGCTGACATCAAATGTGATTTATTGCTCTTAAAAGCACATGCATTTAATTTTGTTATTCAGCTCTGTATTGCTATTTATTTTGTAATAGTTTCATAGCATAAGAAATGTTTTCAGTGTATGTGTATGTTCAGCGTGAGTTTGTTTGATGTTTACACATAAAACATGAAAATGTTTTAGTTTCTTATTTTTATAAAGAAGTAATCAAAGTTGCCAGTTGGCAAAATGATGCCTGACTGTGCCTGCTGTCTCAATCACTCTCTACTAGCAATGGAGTTTTCTTTTAATAATACGAGAGATGTTTCAATTAGTAACTCCATCCATCCATCCATCCTCTTCCGCTTATCTGAGGTCGGGTCGCGGGGGCAGCAGCTTAAGCAGAGAGGCCCAGACTTCCCTCTCCCCGGCCACTTCTTCCAGCTCTTTTCCGGGAGAATCCCAAGGTGTTCCCAGGCCAGCCAGGAGACATAGTCCCTCCAGCATGTCATGGGTCTTCCCCGGGGCCTCCTCCCAGTTGGATGTGCCCGGAACACCTCACCAGGGAGGTGTCCAGGAGGCATCCTGATCAGATGCCCGAGCCACCTCATCTGACTCTGATGTGGAGGAGCAGCGGCTCTACTCTGAGCCCCTCCCGGATGACTGAGCTTCTCACCCTATCTTTAAGGGAAAGCCCAGACACCCTGCGGAGGAAACTCATTTCAGCCGCTTGTATTCGCGATCTTGTTCTTTCAGTCACTACCCATAGCTCATGACCATAGGGGAGGGTAGGAACGTAGATCGACTTGTAAATTGAGAGCTTTGCCTTACGGCTCAGCTCCTTTTTCACCACGACAGACCGGTGCAGAGCCTGCATCACTGCGGATGCCGCACCAATCCGTCTGTTGATCTCACGGTCCATTCTTCCCTCACTCGTGAACAAGACCCCAAGATACTTAAATCCAAAGAGGACTGTCATTTATGTTAGGTAGAATGCCCAGAGGGGACTGGGCGGTCTCATGGTCTGGAATCCCTACAGATTTTATTTTTTTCTCCAGCCGTTTTTTTTTGTTTTTTCTGTCCCCCCTGGCCATTGAAACTTACTCTTATTCGATGTTAATTAATGTTGATTTATTTTGTTTTCTTATTGTGTCTTTTTTCTATTCTTTATTATGTAAAGCACTTTGAGCTACTTTTTGTATGAAAATGTGCTATATAAATAAATGTTGTTGTTGTTAAACTCCTCTACTTGGGGCAGGATCTCTTCCCCAACCCTGAGAGGGCACTCCACCCTATTCTGGCTGAGGACCATGGTCTCGGATTTGGAGGTGCTGATTCTCATCCCAGCTGCTTCACACTCAGCTGCGAACCGATCCAGAGACAGCTAAAGATCACGGCCTGATGAAGCAAACAGGACAACATCATCTGCAAAAAGCAGTGACCCAATCCTGAGTCCACCAAACCGGACCCCTTCAACACCCTGGTTGCGCCTAGAAATTCTGTCCCTAAAAGTTATAAACAGAATATGTGACAAAGGGCAGCCCTGGCGGAGTCCAACTCTCATTGGAAATCTGACCAGTTGTACAGGGACCGAACAGCCCTTATTAGGGGGTCTGGTACCCCAAACTCCCAGAGAACCCCCCACAGGATTCCTCGAGGGACACGGTCGAACGCCTTTTCCAATTCCACAAAACACATGTAGACTGGTTGGGCAAACTGCCATGCATCCTCCAGGACGCTGCTAAGGGTGAAGAGCTGGTCCACTGTTCTGCGACCAGGACGAAAACCACACTGTTCCTCCTGAATCCGAGGTTCGACTATCCGACGGACCCTCCTCTCCAGAACCCCTGAATAGACTTTTCCAGGGAGGCTGAGGAGTGTGATCCCTCTATAGTTGGAACACACCCTCCGTCCCCTTTTAAAGAGGGGGACCACCACCCCGGTCTGCCAATCCAGAGGCACTGTTCCCGATGTCCATACGATGTTGCAGAGATGTGTCAACCAAGACAGACCTACAACATCCAGAGCCTTAAGGAACTCGGGCGTATCTCATCCCCCCCGGGGCCCTGCCACCAAGGAGTTTTTTGACCACCTCGGTGACTTCAGTCCCAGAGATGGGAGAGCCCACCTCAGAGTCCCCAGGCTCTGCTACCTCATTGAAAGGCATGTTAGTGGGATTGAGGAGGTCTTCGAAGTACTCCCCCACCGACCCACAACATCCCGAGTCGAGGTCAGCAGCGCACCATCCCCACCAGTGTTAACACTGCACTGCTTCCCCCTCCTGAGACGCTGGACGGTGGACCAGAATCTCCTCAAAGCCGTCCGAAAGTCGTTCTCTATGGCTTCTCCAAACTCCTCCCATGCCCGAGTTTTGCCTCAGCAACAACCGGCCGTTCCTTTGGCCTGCCGGTACCTATCAGCTGCCTCCAGAGACCCACAGGACAAAAAGGTCCTATAGGACTCCTTCAGCTTGACGGCATCCCTCATGGCCGTTGTCCACCAACGGGTTCGGGGATTGCCACCACGACAGGCACCGACCACCTTGTGGCCACAGCTCCGGTCAGCCGCCTCAACAATAGAGGCACGGAACATGGCCCATTCGGACTCAATGTCCCCCACCTCCCTCGGGACGTGGTTGAAGTTCTGCCGGAGGTGGGAGTTGAAGCTACTTCTGACAGGGGACTCTGCCAGCCGCTCCCAGCAGACCCTCACAACACGCTTGGGCCTACCAGGTCTGACCGGCATCTTCCCCACCATCGAAGCCAACTCACCACCAGGTGGTGATCAGTTGACAGCTCCGCCTCTCTTCACTCGAGTGTCAACATATGGCCGCAAGTCCGACGACACGACCACAAAGTCGATCATTGACCTGAGGCCTAGGGTGTCCTGGTGCCAAGTGCACATATGAACACCCTTATGCTTGAACATGGTGTTCGTTATGGACAATCCGTGACAAGCACAGAAGTCCAATAACAAAACACCGCTCGGGTTCAGATCGGGGCCATTCCTCCCAATCACACCCTTCCAGGTCTCACTGTCATTGCCCACATGAGCATTGAAGTCTCCCAGCAAAACGAGGGAATCCCCAGAAGGTATGCCCTCTAGCACCCCCTCCAGAGACTCCAAAAAGGGTGGATACTCCAAACTGCTGTTCAGTGCATACGCACAAACAACAGTCAGGACCCTTTCCCCCCACCCGAAGGCGGAGGGAGGCCACCCTCTCGTCCACCAGGGTAAACCCCAATGCACAGGCTCCAAGTCGGGGGGCAATTAGTATGTCCACACCTGCTCGGCGCCTCACCGGGGCAATTCCAGAGTGGTAGAGAGTCCAGCCCCTCCCAAGTAGATTGGTTCCAGAGTCCAAGCTGTGCGTCGAGGTGAGTCCCACTATATCTAGCCGGAACCTCTTGACCTTGCGCACTAGCTCAGGCTCCTTCCCTTCAGAGAGGTGACATTCCACGTCCCAAGAGCCAGTTTCTGTAGCCGAGGATCAGACCGCCAAGGTCCCGCCCGCCACCACCCAACTCACACTGCACCCAACCTCCGTGGCCCCTCCCATAGGTGGTGAGCCCATGGGAAGGAGGACCCACGTTACCTCTTGGCTGTGCCCGCCAGCCCCATGGGTGCAGGCCCGCCACCAGGCGCTCGCCATCGAGCCCCACCTCCAGGCCTGGCTCCAGAGGGGGGCCCCGGTGACCCGCATCCAGGCAAAGGAAAACGTCGCCCAAGGTTTTTATTCTTCATCGGAGGTTTGTTGAACCACTCTTTGTCTCATCCCTCACCTAGGACCAGTTTTCCTTGGGTGGCCCTACCAGGGGCATAAAGCCCGGACAACATAGCTCCTAATTAGAAACTTATTGCCTTTTTTTATCAGCCAACAACTAGACTACCTCAGGGGTTGGTGGATGGTAACTTTTACTGCTGTCTGTTCAAATTAAATGAAATAAAAAAACAGAGCCTTATGCTTTAGAATTTTTTTTCTTACATCTCATTGTACTGAACTTATACCAACTGTGATGTCCAAACCATAGTTGTGAAGTTAACTGTGACCTTTCTGTACTGTTACACACCTATTTATCAATCTATCAATCTTTTGATTAGATCTATTTTGACGTGCTTCTCTGTATTTTAGGATGAACAACACTGAACCTTAAACACTACAATATTAAGGCATTATGTAGCAGAGAGGGAGACACGGTGAAGCAGTGGGTAGCGCTGCTGCCTCACAGTTAGGAGACCCAGATCCTCCCTGTGTGGAGTTTGCATGTTCTTCCCGTGTCTGCGTGGGTTACATCCAAGTGCTCCGGTTTCCTCCCACAGTCCAAAGACATGCAGGTTAGGTGCATTGGTGATTCTAAATTATCCCTAGTGTGTAGATGTGTGCGTGTGCATGTGTGCCCTGCCTGGGGTTTGTTTCCTGCCTTGTGCCCTTTGTTGGCTGGGATTGGCTCCAGCAGACCCCTGTAACCCTGTACTTAGGATATAGCGGGTTGGATGATGGATGGATGGATGGATGAAGCAGAGACTACCAAGCAGCACAGTGGAGTCGAGTTGGAAGCAATTACTGGGTTACTGAAGTCGGAGTTGGTAAAAATGTACCAACTCCAACTAAATTTAAATTAAATTTTAATGTGTGTTAAAATTTCCAATTCCATATATACTAATTCAAATAAGTTATTTTTATTTTAGCCCTTTGTTAAAAATATAACCTCTGTTTTTAATTTTGTAAGTTTTTTGTTTTGTTTAATATTACTCAATGTTTGTAACTTCTTTAATACAATACAATTTATTTTAATATAGCCCAAAATCACACAGGAAGTGCCTCAATGGGCTTTAACAGACCGTGTTTTTTGACAGCCCCCCAAGCCTTGACTTTCTAAAAAGACAAGAAAAAATTCCCCCAACCCGAAAAAAAAAATCTTGTAGCGGGAAAAATGGAAGAAATCTTGGGAAAGGCAATTCAGAGAGAGACCCATTTCCATGTAGTATGGGCATGCAGTGGGTGTAAAAAAAATGGGGCAAATATAATACAAAGAACAGAACACAAGTAATTTTCAATACAATAGTATAACAGAAATAGTACAAGTACACAACAAAAGCAAGAGTAGATTAAACCACATAATTAATACAAAAGAGCCACAACAGCATTGCTACAGCCTTTACACCCAAACTTTAACAGGTCAGGGTGCTAAAAGGTAGCCTGATGATTCACATTGGCAGTGATAAAATGCTTTATATCTTGTGTGCAGTAAACATTAAAAAGATGATTCTGGAATGCTGGCCTTATAGGCAGAGTTTCAAAGAAAACACCATATGTTGAACTCGAAAATTAAAAGAAAAAAGGTTAAAATGGGAAAAAGAACACTGACATTGGAAAGAAAGGGACTAGAAAAGTGTATTATGCTCAGCATCCTAGATTTGCCTTTTCTCTGCTGCAAACGACACTAGTATTTGATGGGTACATGGTGAAGATGACAACCAAGGTCCTGTAAGGCATTTGTTTCACAAACTACACACTGTGATGTTCTTATTCTCTTATGCATTTGCCACCCTAAGCCTTCCCTTTCTTCTCTATTCTGTTCACATCCAGTTTACCCTCTTCATTCAAGACAGTAACAGATAACCTAGTTTGAAATCTTCATTATCTTGGCAATCTGAAACAAATGTCATTCTGCAAAAAACCAACAGACTGACATGTTAATTGAGAAAACTGATTCATTTAGGCTGGGTTTGAACCCAGAACTGCCACAATACACATACCACATGTTAATTTTGTGTTGACTAGATAATGTTAGCATTGCTAATACTGAAAAGGATTTTTAAAAGGACACTTGTAAGGCTTTTTAAAAATAAAAATTACAAATATGGTACTGTATAAAACATTAAAATGAACAAAGTTTAAATATACATATTGAAGAATTGTAAACAGATTTCTCACATATTTGACCTTAATTCAAAGAAATTTGTAAAGTTCACCTGTAAAACTATATGTGAATCACTAAATGCAAATCAATTATTTTTTTTAAATGTCAAAATGGCTCTTTTTCTCTACTATATTTCCAAAATCTAGCACTGTAAACACTACCCTTATGTTCTCTTTTAAAATATCTGGATATACTTTTGAATTGTTCCCTCTATGGTAGCAAGTTGCTCAGGCCATGTTAGAAAAATAGCAGGAAACCAAGATATTCCATCCAGCTTGCTTCATTGTGGGTTAAGGATTTGGAGTTGGTTTACATGGCACGTGTGCATGTTTTCTACCAAAGAGTTAAACTTTTGCCTAGTTCACCCAAGCAGAATGACACCTTTTATTGGCCAACTAAAAAGATTGCATACAATTACAATATGCAAGCTTTCGAGGCAACTTAGTCCCCTTCTTCAGGCAAGATGTAATCCAATGCTAAACCCAAAATTGGGTTAGTTCACCCAAAGAATACTGTCCCAGAAGCTCTGTAGCACATCCAGATGGTCTTTTACAAACCTCAAATGTGCCGCAATGTTTCTTGTGAAGAGCCAAGATTTTCTTTGTGTTGTCATTCCATGAACACCATACTTGTTTAGTGTTGATCTTATAGTGGACACATTGCAATGACTCGCTCATAAAAGAAGTGAACAAGTCAGCACACTGCCCAGTCCCAAGAGAAATCTGAGCTTACTATATGATTCCCACCCATCCCTGCCAACAAGAAAAACAACTATTAATAGAATGAAAGTAGAAAATAAGGAATATATTAAATTAAGCAAAACATACATAGATATGCATTAACATACACATCTCTCTGTTATATTAAAAAAGTTTTCCGTCACGTCTGTGTTATTCAGCCTTGACCACTGCCCTCCACACCGCTCGCCCAATCATTACTCCTACTGTGCACATCCTCTCCCCATTCCACCCTGTGAAAAAATCAGTGTTAACTCATCCTTCAACACAGTCAGTTATAATGGCAAGGCAAAAAAGCAAATTATCTTTCAATAACATCAAATTTTAGACTGCAATAAAAAAGAGCGGCAAGAGAGGATAATGAACGTCGAAAAAAAAATGAACAAAAAAAGCGCTGCATATAATAAAAATTAACAATGAAGAGAATCATCTAATAAACGAAAAGGAAACATATCTCGAACAATTTGTGAATAGAAATGCAAAAACCTGTAATTTTTTTTCTTACTTTTTATTACATTTTGTTGCATTTTATTTTTTTACTTTTTACTATGTTTTTTTAATTAATTTGTATTTAAAATAGAAAACTGCAGTGAAATCTATAATAACTAAGGACCAAACCATCTCCCTCCCACGCCCCACATACTCTTCTATATACCAGCTCTTTAAATTCCATCGCTTTCTCTAACAGAGGAGCGCCTTACGCCCTTCGAGTGGCTCAGCCATGAGATAGTAGGCACCCAGTGCCCTCCCCTGGGGATTGGCGAGCAAAGCAAGCAGGGGGCAGAGCTCCTTAGTATTTAAAAAAAAAAGCATTCACATAAACAGATCATACTAGACAGAAAGTAATATACAAGATAAACTGTAATCTTGTAAAGCCCTGCCATCGTCACACATATAAAATAAATAAATCATAAAGACAATGTCCACAACTGAAGCAGAAGTAAGATACTCCAGTTTTTAAACTGTTAATGAAAGAAGTGGAGTTAATTCATTTGCAAAGCTGGCATAAATCTGTCTTTAACTGAGGCGGTGATAACTGTTTGAAAATGAAACACGGACTGCAGAATCTCCAAGAAAAGTAATTGGAATGATCTCACTGTGCATGCCATGAAGATGCAGCAAGCATTGACAGCACTGTCTGAAATAATTGCTCAGTTGGCCACTTTACTGACTGAACAAAAATAAATTCAGAGGCTGCAGGATTGCTGACGTCTGAACATTTTCAGGTTTGGAAACTGGTTCAAACCACCATTGTGCTGATGAGTGGATTGAACTGTGAAACCATGATTTGCTGGGTAGCATACATACTGTATACAGATATATTATGGCAAACCAGAGGTTCTGTCTTCAAAGAGGAGACAAATGCTGTAAGTGCTGGCATCCCAATCTGTTGCTTATTAATGGATCTTTAAACATACATGCCAAAGGGCAGCTACAAACAATGCTAATAAACTGGACAGAAACAATTATTTATATGTATAAAGAACTGCTACTATGAGAACTGAAGGTCCTTTGCTGTTACTATGGGGTCCTTTTTCAATTCCTATAGCACTAAACTTTGTGCTCTTGTCACGATATTTATAGGCCAGGCATTCTAGGGACAAAGTCAACGGTACCGAATTTCATTTGCAGTCTTTTAGAAATGCTTTTGTAGCCATTTCCAGCTTCGTGCATCTCTACAATTCTTCTTCTAAGGTAATCTGTTATTTCATTTGATCAGATATTGGTTCATATGAACAAATCTTTCTTCAGAAGAAATTACTGTGTGCCCTTTTTATTTCACAGGGCAGGGCTCTTCCTTCCAGCCCTGATTTTCAGTATCTCATTCACTTCGACAAACTCTCCCCCACACCTTCTGATGTACTGCAGCATTGTTTCTTGCAACTATGGGTTGCAAATATTTGTTATGGGTTAGAAACACTGCCAAAAATTCATGAAAAAGTAGCCAATTACACACACATAGCATGAAAATTGGGCATCTTGCACTTTAATATACTTATAGCCCTATTTGGGTGGGATTAGTTTCATACCAGGTGGGGTAAAGTAATTATTACTGGACGACCTCTGCAATTTTACTTTTGTCTGAATCGCTTGTGGCTATAATTTTTACAAACTGCACAATTACATCTTGGCAGAGATTTTTACTTGTGTATAAAAATGTCATCAAAAATAATTCTTAGTTAAACTAGTCCTATATGAATTGACAAGTCAGTAAAATTCTGTCATTTGTGAGATATGGACTGGGCCAAAATTATAGTGGCAGAACATTCAGAAAGGAAGCTGCAGGAAAAGGGGGAAACAAATCAAATATAATTAGTTGATTTTGAGACCATCAGCCTCTTATATACAGTGAATTCAAGGTAAAATAATTTTTAGTTCATTGCTTGTTTAACTAAGTAATCACTTTTTAGTAAGAAGTGTTATTGTTACATGCTCATAGGTATTTGACTGCATATGCACAGTCCTGTACAGGGCTGGCTCATGGTGATCCTAGGCAGTGTTGGGTGCAAGTGCTCACAATTCTTATATGGCATTAAATAGATATTCTAGTCTTAAAGGTCCCCCCTTGGACAGTGCATTTGCAGGGCAAAGGGGAGCTTGGATAGGTTTAGGAGACTCCCAGATCATGGTACCCCTAGACAGGTGCCTACTTGTCCTATGCCTAGAGGTGGCCCTGGTTCTGTATGTGTTATCCATGTGTCTGTACTGTTTATTTCAGAAGATGAGGCATCCAATATTTTTTGTTTATTCAGATAACTAGTACAAGTCTTAAAAGATGCAACATTTTAGCCCAGTGTCATGGATCAACCAAGAATTCAATTAAAAACATTCACATAAACACATACATTGGAATAGAGTGATCCAAATGCACAAGGCGGTGTGCATCTTTAAAAAAAATTGCATAAGGGCTTGAAATTTGCCGTGGGACTGCAGGTATTCTGCACAAATGTATATGATGGATTTTTAATGCACTAATTTCACGCTCATATTTACAGTATTTGGTAAACAATATCTCTTGCTTGTAGAAAGACTATTTAGTGTCTTTTTAATTACTATTATAGAATTTTGCCTTATTTGTTACTTCATTTTTTCCAATATTTATGTTTCGCAAAGCTTGCATGCATATGATGTAGTTGCTTTTGATGGCAGCAATGTCCTTCAGTGGAGCTGTGCAAGTGCACTGCAAGAGTCAGACACGACCAGTGTGTGATGCATATTGTTTAAAATGTGATTTAGAAGAAACTTGACTAAACTTCATAAAAGTGAAGGGTAAAAAAAAAAAGGATACAGTATATTCACATGCTAACAAACATTAAGTAAATGGAATTGGAATGTTAAGTGAATTTACTTACAGTTTTTCTTTTTTACATTTAAGAACAAACTGCTGCCAAATTGTGACTGCACTATGAATAAACATAAAAAAATTGTCATTTCTTTTAAAACATCTGTGATGGACTGAAAAGTAAAATCAGTGACATACATAAAAGATGAATAATGTTCAAGGATGCCCGAGAAAATTAGCTGTAGCTTCGGCAGCTGCTTCTCTAACTCTGAAAAGAAAGATAATCCAGCAGAGAAATAAGGACTTTGAAAGATGCCTTCCCTGTAATAGCACAATTCAGCTTTACGTTTTTTTATGGTCTTTTAGAAATATTCTTTGCTTTTGGCAACAGTTCATGGTAATCTCAAAGCAAATATATTAACTGGTAAACTAACAAAATCATAATCATTCTCAAACCCATTAACACCAAATCTGTCTATCCTGGCAGTACTGGTCACAACATTGGAAAATGGCCTAGATGGGGTACCAGTCCACTGCAAGGTACACTTAAGCACACACCCACATTTACTCTCTCACTAGGACCAAGTTTAAATGGCTTTGAGAATGTGATAAGAAAACTACAACACCCCATAGGAACATGCATGGGAAAATCTATTAGTGCTATCACAGAGTCACACTAAGTAGCTATGATTTAGAAGGAGCAATTCGTAGACAACTGCTACACAGACACAAGTGTGAGCCTTGGCTGTGTTGATTAACCCAATTAACATCACTGATGATGTGTTCAAGTGCATCAGCAGATGTATTTTAGTTAAGTAGATTCACAAATATTAAAACTAAGTCGAAAACGTTTATGATTATGACCTGAGGAAGGAAACATTAAAAATCAACTAAGGATATATAACTAATTATTTTGCATTCATTTCTTCAAAAAAGCATATTATGAAAATGTACATAGGGCAAAAAAATACAAACAAATACAGAAAACTAGGGGGCTTTGCCCCCTGGTTGCTTTGCTCGCCAACCCCTGTGTCTGTGCTACATGTTAGCCTCTTTGCGGTTCTGTCACTCGCTTACAATTGCGGTTGTACAATTTAAACAGATTTTTATTCTCTTGTGAGATGTTACATATGCATAATAGAACTATTTTACATTACAGTGTGTAATTAACCATATTAAAAAAAAGAGTAAAACATAATAATTTGAAAGTAAGTTATGTTTCATGTTGCGTTAGAACAAAATCGTATTATGTAACAAATAACTGTGTTTGGCTTTGAAATTACTGTAACATGCAAATACATTTTACCTTACACTTTCATTGTAAAACTTCAGTAAAAACCATTTTTTGAATTAAATTTTTATCAATATCGCACTGAATTTTGATTCTGTGTTTGGACTTTCATTGCGACTAAATTTCGTTTCTTTCTCTTTATTAAGTAAAAATACTTTTTCGAATATTTGGCTCCGAGATTTGTTAATTGTCTGAGCAAAAGCTATTCTAACGGGAAACTGTTAATGTTTTAATACGAATGGCATATCAAGCTATCCTTTGTTGTGCACTGTTATCCGCAGAAGATGTAATACATTACCTTTCTTGGATACATCCTTCCTTCAACATTAATTTGTTTGGTGGAAGACCGGATGGTGTTAACAGTTGTAGTTATTCTTCAGGATATTGTAAGTTGATGTTTTCATCTTCCACACGATCACCACCAACTGTTTCAGCATAGTCTATTGATACACATTTAAACAATTTGCCGTGTAACTGATCGTTATTTTTGGTTTTAATTCGTTTAACTTCCTCATTTCTCAGTGCTAGGATTGTCCATTTACTCATTTTTTCGGTTGATAACCCTTCGTGATGAAACTCTTCAATAAAATTTAGACATAATACGTCTTCTTTAGTTGTGAACTTGAAGTGAGTAAACATTAAAATTTATAACAGCTAAGAGAGCAGAAACTGTATCTGTCAAAAGCATTCACACGAATGAGAGGTGAGATTACGGTATGCATGGTTGAATATGGTTGAGAGGAGGACATGACTTTTGAGGTCTGAACTCGCGGGACCTGAAAATATCTTCCAAAAAGTCTTGTCTCATCGCCCAAAAGGTCTCATCTTGTCGCAGGTTTTTTTTATTATAATAGAGAGATACAAACTATAAAAGACAAAGTTAGAACATCTTCCCTGAAGCAAAATTCAAGGATGTTAATAAAGTCATTGTTTTATAATATAAAAAAACAACCACTAAGCCTCTGAAAATCTAAGTTTAATGCAAATTTGAGATGATTATTCCATCTTCAGGCCAAAAATAATTTAAATACATGGTTTGAAAATGCATTCAGTTAACACATTCATCGAAGAAACAAACATGTTTTTAGACTAAAGATTAATAACTAAGTAAGCAGTTATTTAAATAATAATTACTATGAAGGTTTATATAAGAGGTCTTCTTTAAAAACAATTCTGTGATATTAATATTCTGCAGCTTTTTTTTTTTGCATAAAATGGAAAAAAAAAAAACTTTGATAAAACAGGCTTCACTTCTCAGCAGTATTTCTGTTATGTCCTTCTCTGAATTTGATGTCTAAACTAATCTTTTGCATCCTGTGTCCTCTTAGCTGGCATGTGATTTCCCAAGCTATGACTGGACCACATTACTACTTAGCAGTATGGTTTCAAATATAAAAGAAGTTTCTTCTGGTGCTTCAAAAAAAGAGAAGAGATGTTTTCACTTCAGTACGCAAGCAAATCTCCATGCTAGTGTTTAGATCTGGCAGTACCATGCTGGCAGTGTATGTGCCCAAAAAAAGTCACGTACTGAAGGGTCTATAACTGTAGGTGGAAGCTACAGTCGCACTTTACGTAACTGATCTTTTCCTAAATAAGGAGTGGCATTCCACATGTACTTTGTCAGCATACCTATGTTGATCAAGCACAGGAAGCTCTTCAGTCTACTTGTGACTTTACGCTGTAGGAAGATAAGTAAATAAATAAAGGTAAACAACATTTGATGTCGCTTTTACAATGGTAACTCGTAAATTTTTTATCAACAAGCATCAGCTCTAGATCCTCATTTTAAAATTCTTTCTATTTGTCTGATGACTGTCAGGACACATTTTTGAGACTGATTAACGTAACTGGTATACATGAGCAAATGAAGATACGGTATGTGTAATTTATAGAATCATAGAAAGACACAGTCTTCCCATTGTACCTTTAATTTTGACAAATTCAAAATTATTTTAGATAGATAGATAGATTTTGTACAATTATTGTGTTTTTAAATCCATTTCTATTTGTTTATTGTTATTGCAAATTTGTGAATTGTTTTGGGTTGTGCACACAACTATTATGATTATTATAGCAGTGCTGAGGCCACACTATGATCACCAGACTTTAGATAGCACTGCTATAAAAGATGGCAACACAGAAGTTATCAGTGTTTGATATTCTGGATAAATGTCTAAAACTTTCCATGGCATTTAATTAGTTTAATGCTTAGTAGAGAACTTTGTGTTAATGTGAACTAAAATTTCTCATTTTAATTTTAAGCTGCTGGAACATGATATTTTTAAGACCTTGTTTTTCTCACTCAAGTCCTGGTCCATTAAACTGCAAATTACATAAAAAAACAAAGACCACAATGGCATCTCAGGAATACTGGACACTCTTTTTCTACTCTAGAAAAATGCATAACAGTTGATTTTTTTTTAAATAAATGATTTTAAAGCACAATCCTGTATTTGTTGTATTAGGTCACCATAATTAGATAATAATACTGAAATGAATTCCAGACTTGCATATTGCATATAATCAGTAAGGTTTAACAAAGCAACACCTCCTAACAAGTGGTTTTGCAGGTCATTCCAAGTGTTAAAGTGTTACTAAGGTGAGGTTTATACTTCATGTGACGCAAGGCGCTCTCCAGCGGACACTATTACTACACAAGCGTACTGGTTATACTTGCGTGCGTACTTTACATAAATCTGGAAGATTCCAGTGTGAGATATCATCACAGTGAGAAAACATTTGGCTTCTCTGTGTTGTGAATTGCCTGAAACATCCATTAAATTCCGAGCACACCTTGCCACAATATCTCTGAAAAGGATGTTTAAAGATTACATCCATCAACCCAGGGATGCGCCCATTCCAGAAAGTATTGGGCGTGAAAGAGAAACAATCCCTTGACGAGGCATCAATTCATCGCAAGGTATACACATACACTAGCGTCATTTAAGCATCACCAAATCCCCAAACCTTCATGTATTTGGTAGGACACCAGAGCACACTATGGAAACCCACCAGGAAAACATGCAAAATCCAGGCAGGGAACACCAGGACTCCCTGCAAGGCAGCAGTGCTGCCACTCTGTCACCATGCCACCCCCACATGTATAATTATTAACAGTATTCATTATTTAAATGAAGTTTATGACTGTCACACACATGCGCATGGGAGGCAGCTAAAGGGCTTGGGTAAAAACAATTCCGAATCAGACCGGGATGTGGCAGAGTGCACGGATTCTTTTTCTCGCTTTCTTGCAGACTATTCATGGGAGATTCCACCTAGCCCTGATGACGTGACTTCCGGGTCTGAGCCTATGGAGGAAGACCTTGCCGGCTCCGGCCCCTTTGATGTCACATCTGGGCTCGAGCCTATGGTTGAAGACCCTTACGATTCCGGCCCCTTTGACGTCACTTTCTGTCCTGACCTTTAAAAGCCTCCACCTTTCCCCTATTCCCTCAGTTCTGTTTTGGACTCTATTTTGTGTACATCAGTGCTGTCATTTATTTGCAACTTTGCAGCCAGGAAACCAAACATATGGGTGGCTGCCTCAAACCTTGCTATGGCTCTTTGTGGAGTTTGTCACATGACTTATCTGTAAAATGTACCATACATACTTTAATGCATTTCATCATGAAAGTGATATCTACAGTATACTAATAAAAGGCAAAGCCCTCACTGACTGACTGACTGACTGACTCATCACTTATTCTACAACTTCCCATGTAGGTAGAAGGCTGAAATTTGGCAGGCTGATTGCTTACAACTTACTTACAAAAGTTAGGCAGGTTTCATTTCGAAATTCTACTCATAACGGTCATAACTGGAACCTACTTACGTACATATATATGGCCATAGCCTGCAGCTCGTCGCCGTGAGTGGAGTTATGCCCTCATCGACACACCTCCCACGTAATTGAGTGCCTGCCCATATAAGGCCGTCCGTCAGCAGCAATATTCGCGTGAAGGACTGTGCTTATGCAAATGAAGATGAGATGGTCAGGGAAAGACAAGTGTTTGGCACAAACTCAGTGAAAGTGCGAGAGAAACTTTTAAGTGCCAGCCCTAGCTAACATTAAATAAAGCCGTGGACATCGCAAGATTGCATGAGATAGTACAAGCACAGCTGAGAACCATTGATGCATGTACTCCAAGCGGCTCACGTGAACTGACTGTGAACGCAGTACGTGGAGAACAAGCAAGAGCTCCAAAGAGCGCTGAACAAAAAACACATTACACAATTGAGAAGGCAGCAAAAGAATATGAAGCGAGTGACGCATACAAGCATATTCATAAGTGCAGCTACTGCGGAAACAAAGCACGGTGTAAACCTTAAGTTTAAATTAAGTTCATTGACACGCTGCTGCTGGCGTTTGTCATGCCTACGACGAATAAGATATTCGCGAGATACAAGTTTAATGAGAAGACGCAGGGTATAAACGAGACTTTTGATCACTTTGTACCGGAGTTAAAATTGCTGTAACGGAGTTAAAATTGCTGGTGAAGGACTGTGCTTATGCAAATGAAGATGAGATGGTCAGGGATAGAACAGTGTTTGGCACAAACTCAGCGAAAGTGTGAGATAAACTTTTAAGTGCCGGGTCTGAGCTAACATTAAATAAAGCCGTGGATATCACAAGATTGCACGAGATAGCACAACCACAGCTGAGAACCTTCGATGCATGTACTCCAAGCGGCTTACGTGAACTGACTGTGAACGCAGTACGCACACAAAAAGCAAGAGCTAAAAAGAATGCTGAACAAAAAACGCATTACACAATTGAGAAAGCAGCAAAAGAATATGAAGCATGTGACGCATACAAGCATATTCATAAGTGCAGGTAATGCGGAAACAAAGCACACGGTGGAAAAAGTCAATGTCCAGCTAAAGACAGTGTAAAAAATGTGGTAAATTGAACCACTTCGCTAAAGTTTGCAGGACTGGGAAAAGGAAACCCGTGCATGCAGTGTGTAATGTCTCAGATAAAGAGGAAGACGAGCTGTTTATTTATTCAGTAAGAAAGGAACAACCCTCTGAATCTGAACAAGCCTTTGTAGACATATCAATAGGAAAGCAAGGTGTAAAGCTTAAGTTTAAATTAAGTTCATAGACACGCTGCCTCTAAATATTCGCAGGCAAATCCACAACTTAATACCGGGAATGCCTGTTAAACATCTTAGATTCACGAGTAGCAATATGGGTAGTGAACACTTCGAATGAAACCTGTTATCTTTACAACGGTTGACAAACACGGAATATAACTTGAACACAATGCATCCTCCAAATACGAACCTGATTGAAAGAAATAATGATAATCAAATCCTTGATGACAGCAACACTCATAACAGTCACAAAACAATTACATTGAAAATCATGTTATGTTATTTTTAAAATGTTTCCTTTTCTTTTTCATAACTTCTTTAACACAATACTTCTCCGCTGCGAAGCGCGGGTATTTTGCTAGTCAAGTATAAATCTAAGGATTCTAAATGTGCAGAGAGCTGGAATATCATAAATTTAATAATGTTCTGCGTAGCAATTGCTGCTGTCAGCTCAGGAGGAAGCCCCAGAAGCACGTAGCAATTAACAGCTGGGTCAGTTTTAAGACAACGTTTATGACTATCTACTTTAATGATAAAATAAACTACGAGGTTAAAGTGGTCGTTTCAAGGTTAACACTAGAATTACCAAAGCTTACAAAAAACCCGTAAATCCGACCCACCTTAAATCCACTCGCACCTCTCTGTCAGCATCTTTTGTCTTGTACAGTGGAACCTCGGTTCACGAACGTCTCGGTACACGTACAAATTGGATTTACGACCAAAAAGTTCGCCAGACTTTTGCCTTGGTTAACGACCACACACTCGGTATACGAACAAGCCAGTTTCCCTTTCGGGTTTGTACATGTTCAGTCTCTCCCTGTGCATTTCCTGTGCAGCGAGCAAGAGAGAGAGAGAGCCACACACACACACACACACACACAGGCGCGTGCGAGAGAGACACACACACACACAGGCGTGAGAGAGAGAGGCGCACACACACGCAAAGGCGTGCTAGAGAGAGGCACACACACACACAGACGCTCCAGGCTCATGAAAAACAGACACCTGCAAACACGAAAGAGAGAGCTAGCGAGAGAGAGAGGGCTGGACGCATAAGGTAGAAAAGGCTTGTTTTTGTTTTTAGTTGTGTTTATAGCGATCAGTTCATAGCATGCATTTTGGAAATGTTACTTTTCTTGGTGGTTTATTAAATTACAGATTTTTCAAATGTTCATTTTTTTCCCTGGGCTTAAAACTCATTTAAAAAAAAAGTGTTTTTAGCGAGCAGTTACTATAGCGCAAACTATTGCAGTGTTAGTTTTCTCTATTGTTTAAGGTTTTCTCAGTGTTATTCAATGCTTTTACATTTAGTTTACTATTACGCTGTGCATTCTATGGTATAATTAACAATATTTGTGCTTAAAAACTAAAAAAATATATATTTACATACAGTTTGTACGGTCTGGAACGTATACATGTTCAGAATGGTATTGTCTTTAAATAATAATAAGAAAGATTTCAACATAAAGTGCAGTTTTTCATCTTAAAAAAATAAGGCAGAAACATAAAAGTTAATTTAACCAGCTTCACCTTTGTGTTATGCAAACTGCTTTTTGCACAGTTTGCACAAAACCACGCTTTTATCAAGGCTTCCATCGGGTAGTCTTTTGAAATGAAATTTTCCTCCAATCAGTCCTAGTAACGTGCTTTCTACCGACTCTTACATTTTTGTAGCTCTGATGTGTGCATCAATGTAATTGGTGTACCAGGAAATCATGCATTGAGAGAAGTTCCCCTTTGCATGGAATGCAAAGTGTGATTAAATGCATTATTTTTTTAACGCGTTATGGAGCACATGCATCGAAGCTTCTCAGCTGCGCTTGTGCTAAGAAAAGGAAACTTTTAAAAAATAACGTAACATGATTGTCAATGTAACCTTTTGTAAGTAGTGCCTGGAGGATTCAGAGTGTGGAGAAACTCTAGAGACAGCATGTGTATTAACTTGTGGATTTTTCTGTGAGTATTTGGTGGCAGCGTCACAAAGTTGCTATCACAAGACCGCGTTAGCTGCGGAGCTCAGCTCAGAGCGAAATGAGGTGAATGGGAGGGGAGATGATGACGCCACTCCCCCACCCGCCTCAACTGTCAATCCCCCCACAAATACAGTCTCTCGGAATTTGCATAAGCACAGCCCTTCACCAGCAATTTTAACTTAGTTACAAAGTGATCAAAACTCTCGTTTATACCCTGCGTCCTCTCATTAAACTTGTATCCCGCATTAGTCGTGGGCATGACAAACGCCAGCGGCAGCCTGTCTATGAACTTAATTTAAACTTTAGGTTTATACCATGCTTTGTTTCCGAAGTAGCTGCAGTCATGAATATGCTTGTATGCGTCACTGTGCATGACAAATGGCAGTGGGAGCGTGTCTATAAAGTTCATTTAAACTTACGGTTTACACCGTGCTTTGTTTCCGCAGTAGCTGCACTTATGAATATGCTTGTATGTGTCACTCGCTCGCTTCTTATTGTTTCGCTGCCTTCTCAATTGTATAATGCATGTTTTCTTCAATGGGCAAAATGGTGGCGCAGTGGTAGCGCTGCTGCCTCGCAGTTAGGAGACCCGGGTTCGCTTCCCGGGTCCTCCCTGCGTGGAGTTTGCATGTTCTCCCGTGTCTCGTGGGTTTCCTCCGGGCGCTCCGGTTTCCTCCCACAATCCAAAGACATGCAGGTTAGGTGGATTGGAGATTCTAAATTGGCCCTAGTGTGTGCTTGGTGTGTGGGTGTGTTTGTGTGTGTCCTGCGGTGGGTTGGCACCCTGCCCAGAATTGGTTCCTGCCTTGTGCCCTGTGTTGGCTGGGATTGGCTCCAGCAGACCCCCGTGACCCTGTATTCGGATTCAGCGGGTTAGAAAATGGATGGATGGATGGATGTTTTCTTCATCGCTTTTTGGAGCTCTTCCTTGTTTACTACGCACTGCGCTCACAGTCAGTTCACGTGATTACGTGGGAGGCGTGATGATTTCAGACAAACCTCCGCCCCCACAGCCATCGAGCTGAACTCCATTACAGTACGTGGAGAAAAATAGGTTCCAGTTATGACCATTACACATAGAATTTCAAAATGAAACCTGCCCAACTTTTGTAAGTAAGCTGTAAGGAATGAGCCTGCCAAATTTCAGCCTTCCACCTACACGGGAAGTTGGAGAATTAGTGATGAGCGAGTCAGTCAGTCAGTCAGTGAGTGAGTCAGTGAGGGCTTTGCCTTTTATTAGTATAGATTTACAAGACAAAAGACGCTGACGGAGAGGTGCTAGCGGATTTAAGGTGGGCCGGGAAGCGTCAAATGACTGCTGGGAACACGTGGCAGCCATGATGAGCGTGTGTACATGTTCTGAGTGTGAAGTATAAACTGGCTCTAAAAGAAAACATCAATGCCTCACAATAAACACTTAAGCCATCATTAATTAAGTAGAGAAAATAAATTCACACTGGAAAGTATTCTTTACCTGCAAGACAACAAGAATAAACTCAACCATTCAGAAATCATTTGAAGTTAAACTGCCATGAAAAAAGGATATTAAATTAACCATAGTAATTAAATCAAGTATTAGAGTCTGATTTTTTTCTTGTGCTCTGTTATTAAAAAGAACAATTTTAAAAAAGGAGCCACACTCCTGAAGTGGCCTCCCAAACCTCCAAACCGCATGCTGCATTTTCTACGTAGCATAAAAATTTTACGAATCTTGCAAAAAACTATATCAAAATAAATTCAAGTGTTATTTATGATTTCTGAAGGTCCACTTATTTATTGTACATACAGTGGTGTGAAAAACTATTTGCCCCCTTCCTGATTTCTTATTCTTTTGCATGTTTGTCACACAAAATGTTTCTGATCATCAAACACATTTAACCATTAGTCAAATATAACACGAGTAAACACAAAATGCAGTTTTTAAATGATGGTTTTTATTATTTAGGGAGAAAAAAAAATCCAAACCTACATGGCCCTGTGTGAAAAAGTAATTGCCCCCTGAACCTAATAACTGGTTGGGCCACCCTTAGCAGCAATAACTGCAATCAAGCGTTTGCGATAACTTGCAGTGAGTATCTTACAGCGCTCTGGAGGAATTTTGGCCCACTCATCTTTGCAGAATTGCTGTAATTCAGCTTTATTTGAGGGTTTTCTAGCATGAACCGCCTTTTTAAGGTCATGCCATAGCATCTCAATTGGATTCAGGTCAGGACTTTGACTAGGCCACTCCAAAGTCTTCATTTTGTTTTTCTTCAGCCATTCAGAGGTGGATTTGCTGGTGTGTTTTGGGTCATTGTCCTGTTGCAGCACCCAAGATCGTTTCAGCTTGAGTTGACGAACAGATGGCCGGACATTCTCCTTCAGGATTTTTTGGTAAACAGTAGAATTCATGGTTCCATCTATCACAGCAAGCCTTCCAGGTCCTGAAGCAGCAAAACAACCCCAGACCATCACACTACCACCACCATATTTTACTGCTGGTATGATGTTCTTTTCTGAAATGCTGTGTTCCTTTTACACCAGATGTAACGGGACATTTGCCTTCCAAAAGTTCAACTTTTGTCTCATCAGTCCAAAAGGTATTTTCCCAAAAGTCTTGGCAATCATTGAGATGTTTCTTAGCAAAATTGAGATGAGCCCTAATGTTCTTTTGCTTAACAGTGGTTTGCGCCTTGGAAATCTGCCATGCAGGCCGTTTTTGCCCAGTCTCTTTCTTATGGTGGAGTTGTGAACACTGACCTTAATTGAGGCAAGTGAGGCCTGCAGTTCTTTAGACGTTGTCCTGGGGTCTTTTGTGACCTCTCGGATGATTCGTCTCTGCGCTCTTGGGGTAATTTTGGTTGGCCGGCCACTCATTGGGAAGGTTCACCACTGTTCCATGTTTTTGCCATTTGTGGATAATGGCTCTCACTGTGGTTCGCTGGAGTCCCAAAGCTTTAGAAATGGCTTTATAACCTTTACCAGACTGATAGATCTCAGTTACTTCTGTTCTCATTTGTTCCTGAATTTCTTTGGATCTTGGCATGATGTCTAGCTTTTGAGGTGCTTTTGGTCTACTTCTCTGTGTCAGGCAGCTCCTATTTAAGTGATTTCTTGATTGAAACAGGTTTGGCAGTAATCAGGCCTGGGGGTGGCTACGAAATTGAACTCAGGTGTGATACACCACAGTTAGGTTATTTTTAACAAGGGGGCAATTACTTTTTCACACAGGGCCATGTAGGTTTGGATTTTTTTTCTCCCTAAATAATAAAACCATCATTTAAAAACTGCATTTTGTGTTTACTTGTGTTATATTTGACTAATGGTTAAATGTGTTTGATGATCAGAAACATTTTGTGTGACAAACATGCAAAAGAATAAGAAATCAGGAAGGGGGCAAATAGTTTTTCACACCACTGTACATTACTGCATCTCCTTGAGTTACAGAAGATCATCATCTTCTTTCGGCTGCTCCCGTTAGGGGTTGCCACAGCGGATCACCTTCTTCCATATCTTTCTGTCCTCTGCATCTTGTTCTGTTACACCCATCACCTGCATGTCCTCTCTCACCACACCCATAAACCTTCACTTAGGCCTTCTTCTTTTCCTCTTCCCTGGCAGCTCTATCCTTAGCATCCTTCTCCCAATATACCCAGCATCTCTCCTCTGCACATGTCCAAACCAACGCTATCTCGCCTCTCTGATTTGAGTTATAGAAGATAATCAAATTAATTAGCTGCACTGCACATGTGGGGACTAGTAGAAGAAAAACAGCTTGAGGATCTGCAGTCTATGGCTTTCTAATTGAACAATATATTATGTCTAAAGAATACACAGTGCTTTAAATTAAATAGTGGACACAATTGACATAAAAAAGTAGTACTGATAGCTTACAGTGCTTTGACCCATAATTTAATTCTAAGTAAGTTTGGGAGTGACACATATACCAAGGTAATGCTGATTCAAAGTGCGTCACAGAATGGTATCTGACTGCAGCAACTACTGCTCGCAGGAAAAGGCTCAGTCAAGAGTCTCATTCCAAAGATATAATGTCATCTCCCATGCTCAAATGTGCACAATGGTTTTAAAATATCACTAATTAATTTTAAGAAAGATACTAATGCAGAGAAAGAGAGACACAAAACATCATTCAACACCACATGGTTCAGCTAGTAAATTAGAATCTAATAAGCATTTAAAAATAATATTAACAATGAACAAGTATTAAGAGTATAATCTATCTTTACATTTTGTGACAAAACAGGATTTTGCTCTAAAGAACATTGATAAATTTATAATGAATGGGCAACAACATATATTCGGGTTGATTAACAACAGAAAGCAAAAGGAGACAATTCTTCATCAGTGGAAGAATATATAAAATATAGTCAACAATTCACAAATTATTCATTCATAAACTTACTTAGACAATTTGGGAGATAAGAGGGACTCTGAGTCTTTCATTGCAGCATCAGACTCAAGGCAGGAAACCCTGACTGAGCTGGCATTTCATCACATGGCTCATTTTACACACACACACTCATTAAATCTGGATATTCTTCTTGTAAAAACCTGACATAATCACAGGCAACATTCAACACTTGGTAATAGTTGCTAAAGCAGGATCACGTCTTTTAAGAAGCCATCCGTTAAATAAGATCAAGCCTAGGAGATACAGGACTAAGAAAAGGTGGTCAACAGGAATGAGATGAAGGCTTAAGTGTACAATTGGGCAGCCTTAATTTCTAGATGCTGCTCACAACACCTTATCAAGAAGCATTACTTCAGCTTTTAGGTGATAACAATTAAATAAATAATTACTTCTAATGAAAGAAGACTTTTGATCTAAATTAACAGTACCCAAAATGTTACTCATGTGCAACATATCGTAATATAGCAAAAGAAGGTGTGTATCAAATAGTTCCTTGCTAAACTGTTGAGATATCAAATACATTTTAATACATGACACTTATTCTATGGCTTGAAAACACTAAATATACTAAGAAAACTTACTTAGAGTAATTACTGAAATGATTATTGTTGTTGATTTACCATTTAAAAGACAAAATAAAACTCCATAAAGACCTGATCTGCACAATGTCTGCTCGGCCTGCCAGGCAATCATATGTACTCCCACTCAAGTCTGCTACCATTCTACAAAAGCACTGAAACATGCTACCCAAGCAGACATACTCTCACTTTCCAAAGCATTGACTGCTTAAGTAAATTAAATTTCAATGATGCCTAATCTTGCAAAGCCTACCACTATATTGAATGTTTTAGAATACAAGGTAATTGAGCAGCACTTGGGTTCCAAAGCAGATTTCCTCATTTCTTACTTAAGTGTGTGACATTTAAGCAAATTAAAAAAAAAAAAAACCATCTCTGAGAATTTTTTTCTCCTTTTTTTAATATTTAAAGGAATACTCCACTAAAAAAATGATAATTATTTTTTTTGTCTGTTAATAACCCTGTGTTGTTTGTAGTAATAGTTGTTCCTAAAACTAAACTGAGTTGTAAAAATGCTAAGGAGAAAATAAATGCTTACTGCTTTATTCAGAAACACTGCCTCAAAGCCTGACAATTTATGCAAATGTTCTAAAAATGATGATACACTAAAAACATTTACCAAAACTAAAAATATTGTAATGTTGGTGGATTGAAACTGAGAGAGAAAGAGAGAGAGAGAGAGACACGCACACGTTTTGCAAACTATTCACTGGGGAATATAGGGGATGAAAAAACAGCACTCACTTGTTAAAATGATCTTTTTCATAAAAATCCCTCAGCTTTGATGCATAATTTCTTGACAGGCTTATATATGGGGTACTTGAAAAGAGATCAAAAGGAGCAAAAGAGTAGGGACAATAAATCGATTTCCAATTTGTGAAGTATAAGTAAAATAAATCAACATATATTAAAGGAATACTCCACGCAACAGAACAGTGTTGCTTGTCAAAGTTGCGTTCATTGTGCTCACCAACAGAAAATATGATTGTTGCTTTCTTGCAAAGAACTGTGTGTCTCCTATCTGATCCTATTGCAATTTAAATTAAAAATGATCATGAATCAAACTGCATTTCGCCTTCATGACACCTGCATTTGCAGAATCACCCAGCTTTTCCCCACAAGTTTTTTTTTTTTTTACCGTTACAAATCAATCTCACAGATATTTTAATTTCTGTCTGTAAACATTTTCATCTTTGTCCAGTATCTGGACGATTTCTCACCATAGATCTATACTAATAAAAAGGCAAAGCCCTCACTCACTCACTCACTCACTCACTCACTCACTCACTCACTCACTCACTCACTCATCACTAATTCTCCAACTTCCCGTGTAGGTAGAAGGCTGAAATTTGGCAGGCTCATTCCTTACAGCTTACTTACAAAAGTTGGGCAGGTTTCATTTCGAAATTCTACGCCTAATGGTCATAACTGGAAGGTATTTTTCTCCATTAACTGTAATGGAGTTGAGCTGGAATGACGTGGGGGGGCGGAGTTTCGTGTGACATCATCACGCCTCCCACGTAATCACGTGAACTGATTGTCAACGCAGTGCGTAGAAAACCAGGAAGACCTCCAAAAAGCGCTTAAGAAAACATGCATTATATAATTGAGAAGGCAGCGAAACAATAAGAAGCGAGCGAGTGACATATACTACCATATTCATGAGTGTTGCTGCCTCGGAAAGAAAGAAAGGTGTAAACCTAAACTTTAAATTAAGTTCATAGACAGGCAACCGCTGGCGTTTCACATGCCCACAGGTAATGCGGGATACAAGTTTAATGATAGGACGCAGGATATAAACGAGAGTTTTGATCACTTTGTAACTAAGTTAAAATTGTAGGTGAAGGGGTGTGCTTATGCAAATTCCGAGAGACTGTGTTTGTGGGAGATTGACAGTTAAGGCGGGTGGGGGAGTCACATCATCATCTCCCCTCCCACCTCATTTCGCTCTGAGCTGAGCTCCGCAACTAACGCCGTCATCCGAAGCAACTTCGTCACACTGCCACCAAATACTCACAGAAAAAATCCACAAGTTAATACACATGCTGTCTCTAGAGTTTCAACACACTGAATCCTCCAGGCACTACTTACAAAAGGTCACATTGACAATCGTGTTACGCTATTTTTAAAATCTTTCCTTTTCTTAGCACAAGCACAGCTGAGAAGCTTCGATGCATGTGCTCCATAACGCTGAAAAATAATGCATTTAATCACACTTTGCATTACAAGCAAAGGGAGCTTTTGTCAATGCATGATTTCCTGGTACACGATTACATTGATCAGCGCATCCCGATTCATTTTACCCTCGCACCACCTTAGTTTGAGAAGAAGTATGAACAAATATGAGGTTAACACAGAAAACAGATCACCAATTCAAGCTTTATGAATAATCGATTCGCCATCAATAATTGTTTTGGTAAAGCCATCCTCCTTCCATTTTATAATTTTTCCGCCACTAGCCATGATTAAATGAATGGTAAAAAGTAAGAGCGAGGTGACTTATTTAGGCAGGAATATATATGATAGCAACACTCATGACAATGTCAATCATGTTACGCTATTATTAAAATGTTTCCTTTTCTTTTCATTACTTCTTTAACACACTACTTCTCCGCTGTAGGCGCGGGTATTTTGCTATATATATAATATATGAATGACCTCCAAAGAGCGCTGAGACTTTTGATATCATGAACGTGTGTACAAAAGGGGTCTCCTGCCCAGCAAAAGTCGAGCAGCCAGCGCGCGTGCATAGCTGTGCCGGCCTTTGAGACGCTGACTGCGCTTCTGCCTTAAGTCAAAGTGAGCACTTTTAATTTTTTTCATCCGCCCCCTGAGCTATAGCCCAGACAAGTGCAAACACGGGACCCCTTTTCTACACCACGGCAAAATAATATTAAGGCAATTCACACTTTCTTTTGCACGTATACGATTATCAGGTCCTCAGCTCGGATTATGAACACACGCATACGAGTGGAGGACTGACAGTGCCATCACAGCCGATTAATGGCGGGACGTCTCACCAGTCTACACAAGACCCACCGCGACTGTCCCCAAAAGGCGATCATAACGTCAGCGAACACATCTCTCTATACTATATAAAAGAAAAAGGCAACTTTCCTTTCTTTACACCTTTTTTCCTTTTATCCCAAACCAAAGCCTTTCACACACACACACCCCTATCTAGATTATATATATATATATATATATATATATTTGTGTGTATATATATATATATATATATATAGATATGAAGATATATATGTGTATATATACTGTATATATGTATATGTATATATAAGATATGTATGTGTATATATACTGTATATATGTATATTATATATATATGTATGTATGTATGTATGTATGTATGTATGTATGTATGTATGTATGTATGTATGTGTGTGTGTGTGTGTGTGTGTGTATATATATATGACAGCAGCAATTCAAGCTGTGACAAAACAGTAAAAAGGAGGCGTGTCAGACGTCGTGGTACATTTTCTGATGCAGCTACCGAAAACAACTTGGACGCTGCCACCAAATACACAAAACAATTACTTTGACAATCATGTTACATTATTTTAAAATGTTTCCTTTTCTTTTCATAACTTCTTTAACACATGACATCGCAAGCCTTGGTATTTTGCTATATATATATATATATATATATATCACAGCGACACTCATAACAGTGACAAAACAATGACATTGACAATCATGTTACGTTATTTTCAAAATGTTTCCTTTTCTTTCTCTTTCCTTCTTTAACACACTACTTCTCGCCAAGCGGTATTTTGCTATATATATATATATATATATATATATATATATATATATATATATATATATATATATATATATATAGATACTGTAGATAGATATATATATATAGATAGATATGAGAACAACACTCATATCAATGACAAAACAATTACATTAACAATCATGTTACGTTATTTTTAAAATTTTTCCTTTTCTTTTTCGTACCTTCTTTAACACACTACTTCTCCGCTGCGAAGCGCGGGTATTCTGCTAGTTTATATATATATGGCTATCTCTGTGTGCTTTTAATGTTCGATTGTATAGGTGTGAATGACTTCATGCAACATTGCCTCGAATAACACAATTTTTTCTTGTGAAGTGAATGCCCAATTAATGCGCACAGGCCTGGATGGTCCAAAAAATTCCGGGTCCGCACAGTTGCCAGTGTAAGGTTACACGCACCAGAACAGCTAATAAAATTTACATCATGCACACCCCTCAGGGACCCTCGCAGTGAAGTCAAGTATGTATCTTTCCAGCCAGGAGCCGAATGTCGAGTAAGATCAGCAATGTTAATTGGGAGGGTACATCCTTGATGGATGATAGGTTGAAGTTTTCAAAATATACAATTTAAATAAGCAGTTTAAACAGAATTGACAGGATACAATGCAAGAAGAGTTATTTTCCCAAAACACAGACATAGACCAAGAAAAGACAGTCTATGATCCACAACAAGATACAATATATTGTGGTATTGCTTTAGTATAGTACAGTTATGTTTTACTTGTCCTGCACTTATCCTGTTTTTTTAATGTTATACTGTATGTGTCCTATTTGATTGTGTATATGTATTATGTATTTTCATTTGGTGGGAAAATCATTCAACATACTTCATCAGCTAGCAGATATGTTAGCTACTTCAGATTCATGAAAAACAATTAAAAAAATTCTTAATGTCGAAGATCAATAAAAATCACTATCGATTTAGCTTCCATGATGAATTCAGGTGCTAAAAAATGACAGAAAACAGAAATTTTTAAAACTTTGGGATGAAATGGCAATTAAAGTGATCTTGCCTTTCATTTTAACATATCATTTTCAGCAAAATGAAAAAAATTAACTTGGAGTAATTGATAAACTACACAAAATCGCATGAATGGCATGTGCTCTGCAACCTAACATTTCTTATAGATAATTCTATTTTCAGGATTTTTATTTTCCCTCATTTGTGCATCTGTTCAGATTTTTGTTTCTGTAACACAAAGCTGATCAATATAAGAAGAGGTGAATGCATGTATTCAAGGGCAGTGCTCTTGGCTGAGGTGATGTAGCAGTAAAAGTAGTTTGTTTATAAATAACATCTACCCACTTGATAATTAACATAAAACACTACTTTTTATAAGAATACCAAAAACACCTCCTGACATAAATCATTATGCTATGTCAGTTCCTCAAATGAAAAGTGTCAATTTAACAACAAACATTATGCTAACCAGATACGTAGGTGGGCAACTGAATTATTTTTGGAAATTCAGATAACATTAAAAACTTAATGAAGATCTATGCAATACTTCTTCAAAGTCTTTTTTTGTCTCTGGTTTCTATAAATGTTGCTAATAAGAGGGAAGCTAACTTAACTGAAATATTTTTCTAAAAGTCAGCAGGGTAGCCATCAGGACCTGGTGCTTTCCTATTTTGAAGTGAGTTTATAGAATCTGGTAATTCTGATAGTGTCAGAGGTTTATCAAATTTCTCTGCACTTAGAGTATCTAGCTGTGGTATCTGTAATGCATCAAAAAATATCAGATTGTGTCTTGTGTTTTTTAAACTGAGCAGAATATAAGGACTTATAGTAGTCTCTAAATGTGTGCATTATGTTTTCATGGCCAGTGATTCTATCTCCATCTGTGTTGGTGATTACTGATATTGCATTGGGTACTTCCTGCTTATGCGCTAAGATCTTGTTAGCCTTCTCTCCGTGTTCATAGTAATGATGTTGCGATTTAAAAATGTGTTGCTCCGTTTCTTTTGTTGTCAAGAGTTTGAGTTCTGATTGGAAACCCTGTGTTTTCCTAAAAAGCATCACATTTGGAAATTTTTATTAATTTCATACAAATATAAATCTTACTACATGTTACAATCCTAACTGAGCGATTTTCTGACAAACCAGTTTTTATAAGCATAGTAGCCAATACCTTTTTTTGTCACCTCTTTAAGCATTGTACAGTGTGCTCTTGCAATGATCTTTGCAGGATACCAAATTCAGAAGGTAGCAATCATACTTAATGTATTACATTTGTACAGTGTTTTTCTAACTCTGCACTGATACAGGTATAGAGTTCTTTACAAAAATCATTTTATAGCTCCTTTAAACTTCATTGCCGTCAACATCTTTTCTCCTGGGGTTCTTATAGATTTGAAGTTCAGGGCTCAAATCTCAGCCTCATCACTGTTGTCTTTGCAAGCATTCCCTTTATTAATATGGGTTTTACCTTGAGTTCTCCGATTTTGCCCTCACATCCCAAATTCATGAAAATTAGTAGTTGCCTTTAAATTGTGTATCAGAGGCTATATTTACACTGGAGCTTAGCTCAATTCTCATTTTTCTACTAAAATATGACAAAGATTGAATGTGACCTGTGTTTGAACATTTACTGTACTGTAACTTGGCTGATTTTAGGATCTTCTTCCTAATTCTTCATTGAAAATCAATTTGCATTACACTACAGTGCTGAGGGAGCATGTAATTGAAAAGAAAAAGGTGTGGCGGACTAAGAATTGTGCACCTTAAACACACAATTTCTGAGAAAGTTTTGCAGACAGAAACTGTCTAGGGCAACCAAACGGCCCTGTAGAAATTCTAAACCTGTCAAACCACTATTTTTCATATAAACTATTTTTGTTTATTGTTCCCACCAGGCCTGATTTTTCTCACATGTCCAATGGTTACTACATACAGATACAAAAGTGGTAACTGCAATTCAGCTAAGCAATTGTTATGATTTATCATTTTTAATTGTTTTTAATGCCACCATGAGCTGACAAATTCGCAGACATCCTACACTGCAAACTTTGTGAAAGCACAGCAGCGGCCGTCATGCTGATCAGATTCAGGGTGCTCTTCTATCAGTCTCGCCTTTGTCTGATTAATTTGTTTTTATTAAACTTTCACAAAAATAAAACATTCAGATTGGACATATATTTTTTCACACTTATATTAGATTCTTAAACTTGATTTAAATAGTGAAACAAAAAATCAGATGTGAGCCAAACACTGGAATTAAGTCACTTGCAGCTGCAGCATGAGACAGGTGTTCTATCAATCTGGACTACATGTGCTGCCTTGTGCCTGGCACTGCTGTGGTTCTCACCATCAGTAATATAGGAAATGGATTGGGAAAGCGAGGATAAAATAATATGAAAGCAAAACAATAAAGGTGAAAAAGTATTTTAATTTGCTGTTAAGGTTTATTCTGTATGAAAAATATTCTGCAAGAAAAATAAAAAAGCAAAAAAATATATAATTATAGCAGAAATGGATTTGTCCATCCTGTCAATTTCATACTCCTATTTTTTTTTATATTCCATCTCTCTATATTGGATGTATAACCCGGTGTTTTTCTTACAATGGACCACTGCATCATTATATAAAATGTATTCATGCACCCTCTTCTGTTGAAGCTTTGTCTTTATATGGCTGTTTATACTCACAATCACAAAAATATACTGTAGATAAAATCCTATTCTTGGATGCACTTATAAGCAATGTGATTAAAAGCTGTGGACCTCAAACTCTAGGGTTGTGCGGTATCTTGCTACTAACACTACACCCATATATTTTGTTAAACCAGCTAAATAAAAAGCAATCCATAATGAACGGATCACTTAGTGGGGACTATTCAAAATAGTTCCATTAGTACTGCTAACTACAGCTAAGTAAAGACAAAATGCTGTGATATTACTTTATGTTAATTCATTTAGTTCATTCTACTAAACATTAATTGGTCCAGCAAAGTAAAATGATGTTGAGATTGTGTTAGTTAATTTCATTTGTTGAACATAAAAAAATCACTTCATCTCACTTGACCACATTATGTTGATTGAGTGTAAGTCGTTTAAGGAGATAATACTACAAAATATTATTCTCAGTTTACACAACACAGTTGTGTGGAAATTGTTGACATAACTCAGTTGAGTAAATTCAACAAGAAATTTTTTTGAGTGTATGTACTGTACTCCAATTGGAAAAATAATGCAATACACTAAAATAAGTGTATTGTGAACCAGTCATGCCCTAATAAACAACTTTAAAGACTGTTACCGTTCTTGTGCTAACCATATACCATATACTCTTTCTTTGGATATACTTGTTTAGCTTAAACTTTGCAGAGTTTTACTCTCAGTATTCTGGAAAACCACGTTAAAATTATTAGATCCCAAGTTATTACAGTTATGAACGCGGGCAGTGTGTTCTTTTTTAGTAGGATTTAGTACTATTATACTTTGTTATTGTTTTCTTTGTGTTGTTTTTCCTCCTTGTAATTTTCTTTGTGATTACTTCGATATTAAACAAAGATTAGTTGATTTGCAGTAACTTATGCAGTGAATATGCGTACAGTGCACGCACACTCCCCACTAAGCAAGTTTAACTTTAAGGGCTGTTAAACAAATATGACTCTGAATTTTACATACACCTGTTTATTAGTATTATTACTAGCTGATTACCCAGTGGCTTCGCTCACTGAGCGCAAGGGAAAAAAATAAAATGTAGTATATAGATTATTAAACAGTAAAACATTAACATGTAAGAAGTAAAGATACATTAAGCAGTACTGGAGTGCTTTCAGGTAAAGTACATTTTAAAGGCGCTATAACACAACAGGTAAGTAGCACTAACAGCAGCTTAAATGTATTTGGATCATCTCTCGGTAGCAGATCCCTTGTAAAAGGTGCTACACGATCGTTTGTGGAATAGAAATTACATTTTCTATGTAATCCTGCAAATTTCTGCCTGACAACCTTGCACTACATGCCTGTGATTTAAGAGAAAAATTATTCTGAGAAATGTGGACACTGCCCTAACGGGCAGAAGGTCCAAACAATTCCCAAGACCAAAACTTAACATGAAGAGGTCAGTACATCTTCTTAGATGTAAACACTCCATCGTCTTAAAAGAATTCATCACAAAAGCAACCTTGAATATTGTGGGGTTTTAGTGACCTGAACTCACCTTAAGGGACAGTATATAGTAATGCAGCACAATTTACAAAGAGAGTTTTGCTTTGATTGCACCGATCACACTCATTTGCAAAGATTTACAGTCTCTTAGGAGCCGAGGGGGACTCAAAGTGTCACAAACAGTGCGAGAAGAGAGGACGGTGCCCGAAACTGCAAAGCTCTCGACACGACGGAGCGGCCCGACATTCCCCGCCTCCCAGCGTCCACTTTGTTCTCACGCCCCCTCGCCGCGGAAGGTGGTGTCGTCTTCACATTGTTTACAGCTCGGCGCAGTTAAAAAGTAAAAAGACACAAAGCTGTTTTCCTCATCTCTTCTATTATCAGCTACTGCCAATTAAAAAAAAAAGTTATAATGTGTCAGTTTCCGCGACAGTCACGTGGGCGAATAAATAAAACTTCTCTGTCAGAACAAGCCAGGCGGCAGATGGCTCAGCGGTGGAGTCCAGAGAGGAGAGCTGTTATTCAGCTGCACTCCCAGATATTTATAGTTCTGCACCCTCTGCACACAGTCACAGTTAAGTTACAGTTGTCCTGTGTTTTCGTTTCTTCTTTTTCTTCTTGTTCTTCTTCCTCTTCCTTCTCAGATAGTAGAGGTTTGTAAAGCTGTAAAAGTTCTTCCATTGTGAAATCTTTGTTATGCAGGTTCAACAAGTCATCCACATCCTCAGCATTCACCTCATCAAATCCAGCCTTATTTACAAGAGCCAATATCTGATCTTTGCATCAATTACTTTTTTTCATCCATTAAAGTCAGATACAACTTGATGGCAAAGCCTCTAAACGGCATTTTTTACTAATCACAGTTAATGAATTACAAAGCTTTTCTGATGTCAGTCTTTCCAAAGTAAGTGAAGCTTGTTCATCAGCATCAAGCTTTGCATCAGCAACTCAGAATAATAAGCCTAAATGTGGCAATAACACTATTCCATGGGTTGTAACAGAGATGTTATGTTTGAGGTAAGAAGAAATGCTTGAATGTTATTTCCATTATTGACAATGCTAGATGGATGACCAGGAGCATTGTCAATCAATCTAAATAAAAGGACAAGTATCCGTTTATCTGTCTTTAGTATGTCTGTTATGGGATTCATAAAATGCTAATATTTTTCATTTGCCATCTGTTGGAATGAAAAATGCAATACATTTTATTACTACAAGTACTACAAAATACATTCTAAAAGATGATGCACTGCAAACATTAATGCTGAATACACCAGAGAGTAACTGGCAGATAGACAGAAATCAGCTTATCCACCTTAACAAAAGTACAGATAGATGCAATTGATGATGTGCTGCAAACTTTGACTTCAACCTACCTTAGCTGGATATCACAGCTAGTTATCAATAAAGTCTTGTCTGAAAAATTCTTTTCAGTCCTACATTTTTTTAATAAAGGATGAAAAATAAGTGGGAATATAGTCAGAAAAAACAAATCTTTTGACCCAGGCTTTATGAGTTGACCTCCATACCACTAGTATTAAACTCTTTTTATTCCTTTCAGGGAACAGACATTTTTAAAACAATAAACCAGCAGTTCTTTAAATTTCACATCACTTGCATAGTTGCCCACCAGTAGCAGGGTAAACCTGTCCTTTCATTCATTGTGTCCTGAGAATTACTTATACTGTACATCCTGAAAGATGAAGGGATGAGACAGCATGCGCTTCCAAAAATGTACTGTTTCATCAACAAAGAAAATCAGTTTTGCTGTGTAGCCTACTTCATCTTTCATTTTTAGCAGGTGTGCTGGTGAAAACTTTAGCAGCAACACTGTCAAAAGAAACTGCTTCTACTGGGATTTTTTGATTTATACAACATTGCATGGGTCCTGAACTTTTCAAACCACCCAGGCTTGTTTTGAAAGACAAATCCTTTGTTAACTCTTTCCCCCACTGTCATGTTCTTCATGTCCTCAGATAAAGAGAAAGCGGAATTACCAGTAGACAATGGAACAACTCGATCAGTATTTTCCATCTGCTGGACTACATATTTTTCCCATTTTTCAAACATCACATGATGAATTTTTGTAAAACAATGCATTCTTCCACATAGTACATTTGACTTATAGGTTTTTCTTTTTTTCCCCCCACAGCTAACAAAAATTGTCCGAACAGTAGGATTAGTCAAATTCCAAATGATTCATATATCTTTTATTCTATCCCCTCTCTCAAAATGTCTAATTACTTACTTAATCACCTTAATTGTGAGAGCTTTTCTCAAATTCTTCGCCACAGTTGTGCTGTTCACTCGCTGTTCAACTTGCTTCAGGCTCACAGTTTAACTTTAACTCAAACTGCACTCAAAAAAGATGTTGGGATGCAGTCAGGCAGTGTAATTAACAAAAAAGCACAATACTGAATTATAGAATGGCACGGTGTGGGTCACAATTTTACTGTACACTCTACACTGTTTGTTTCTTTTTTGCTACTATAACAAGTAAATCAGCCTGCAAATCAAAAACATTTTTTTGAGACCTCATAAATAGAGGGAAACGTGTACATTTTTCTTTGTTAACTTGGATATTTTTTCCTTTGTTAACTTTTATTTGGTTATTATGCCTTGTAAATCTAACACTGGTCTGTTCACATAAATACCGTAAGTAAAAATATATAGGTAGTTTATATACCTGTATATTTACACTTTTGACATGTCATGGACTTTTGTTTTGCAGATGTTTTTTGTACATTAAGTAGTCTAATGACCCACGATTATATTACATCTGTTGCTGACTTTCATGTGATAACTTGCTTCTTGTTAAAGGACTGTCCATCCACTCAAACAAGTAATGCAATTACTGCAGTAAACATCCATGTATATTTTCCACGAAATATATAAAAGCTGAGTAAGGAAGCCTATCAATATATGTTTCCAAATAACTAATGCTTTCGAATTAAGCATTTCCTTTTTATGACATTGTTGTTTCAAAATGATTTCATATTTTACACTCATTCAGAAGTAGTACATTTTCTCTGAGAGGCATTATTTCTTTCCAAATGCTTGCTGTCTGATATTAGGTCGTCAGCTCACACAAATCAAATAAAGCAGGCAATAACTACAACAAAATGAGATAAAAAAAAAAAGAGGAAGGAATTCAATTTATTTCTCAAAAGCAGTACCATTTTTCTGCTAGAATATTTGATGGTGTAATACAGTAACAATACAATAAAGTACAATTTATAGAATTCTAATTGTAAAATACTAAAAATAATGTTAAACACAGAAAACAACATGCATATACAGTATATATGCTCCTAAAACGACACATAATGTCATTAATAGTTACACCTGCACCTTGCATATAGAGCGAGCATAAAAACATAAACCCTATGTCGTACTTTTTAAAAACAGCAAGCTTAAATCAGACTTCATAGATAAAAAGGGAGTGGACACCAACATGCATAAAGGAAAGAGACCAGTTTTTACTCAGACAAACTCATAAATGCTTCAGTACAATTAAAAATATTTTCAGTGTTTTGCACCATAAAGTAACATACACCAATTGAACAAATATGATTTTAATTAAGCTATATAAAATGCATCAGACAAAAAAAAGTTAACAGCAATGCTGTAAAAGCTTGTAGCTATTTTTAGGATAAACTTATCCTAGGTGCTTTCTGCATACATGGTCTTACAAAGGATTAGAAGGATGGGGAAGGCTGCCTCATATATTATGTCCAAAATACCTCTTATGCAATCTTATTACAGATTTTACACAGCAGGCAACTAGAATCAGAACAGGCTATTTTGCAAGTTCTGTAAATGTCCTGAAGGTTCCCCTTATGATTAATTCTTAAAAGATTAATATAATTTACTTTTTCCTATATTGCCAGAGAAAAGAAATAGTACTAACTATATCAAAGTAATACTTGTACTTAAATGTAGCCTGTTGACACTTAATTTTTTGTACTTCACATAATTCTGATATCAGGGGATGGCAATTAAAGTAGGAGGACTAAAAGTATGCATTTTACAAATTGGTACGGAAATGCATATGGGCCTGTGAACATTCTCATTTAACATTCTAATGGCACAATATTCTGATTCTCTAAGAAATGTATAAAGACAGTTATAAATGAAAATGTATCGTTAACATTTTTTTTTTAAATAAAACTCTATTAAACTCACAATTAAGACATGATTTGCTCTTGTTCTTTAAAGTTCACTTTTGAGACATCATATGAAGAACTGTGTGCAGCTCTGATCATTCAAAAAGAATATGTCAGGTCAACCTAGTTTACCTCTGCCTTGACAGGAAAGGAGAATTAAAATTATTTCAGTCTTGAGAAGGCATGACCATTTCGGAGAAACAACCCAGGTGTTCAAAATTCTTAAAGACTTTAGTAAAGACTATGATCCAGAGGATTTTTAGGAAGTGAACAAATTGTGCACTCAAGGTCATTAATAATTAAGTAGAAGTGCAATTATATAGGAAACCAGAAAGTACTTCTTTGCATCTTTGGTAAAATTTAAGTTCTTATTTTTGTTAAGGTCAGTAAATGAACACTGCCAACATTGTGTAATCCAATTTAGCAATAAAAAAAGGGCAGTACATAATATAATGAAACAAAATGATATAAACAGTAAATAAATATTGTAAATTATAATCATTTGATTAGAAATGGACTGCATAGTGGCAGCGCCATTTGCACTACTGCCATAAACGTTTACTAGAGTTTAAGCTTTACCTTTGTGTTTTGGGTTTCATTTATATGGCCAGGCCTGTAAAGTATGACTATAAAATAAACTGCACTTTAGAAGTTCCAGTTTTCAAAAATGCAAAACTGTATTATAAACTTAAAAAGTCTGCCAAGCTTGTAAAATGCTTACAAAGAATATGTTATGTTAAATACAGGCCTCCCATAATCATTTCAACCTATCAGAACTATGGAACTCTGTGTGAATTTCCCCTTGGGATTAATAAAGTATCTACCTAGAGATAATAACTAAAAGAAGACAGCTAATGATAATGTCTCTATATTTTGTTATTGCTAAAGAATGCTTATCCGCTTACAAATCTATACACTGCTAATTTATTTGGAGTGCTCTAAAACTATTACATTTAGTGTATTCTGGAAGGATAATAGAATTTGAGTATTTTGTAGATTTCAGAATAATTTGAATTGATAAGCAGTTTCCTGGCTCAGCTGACTCAAACCAATGGAATGCCTAATTACTACTAAAGTCACATTGTTGTTTTATTTTATATTTATAGATAAACTCATCCGATAATGTGAAGGTAGTATTAATGAAAAAATAGTTTAAAGTAACAACAATTAAAAAACAACATTTTGCACATAACATGAGCTATGTTGAATATAGGCTCAGGGAGCTGCATAAAGATCCAACTCCTAAAAAGTCAAACTTGAAATGAAGACAAATTGGTCTCATTTTAGCAGCTTATTAAACAAAGTATTTTACCTCAGCATATAATAAAAATAACAAATGTTAAAATTGAAAATACAAGAAAAAGGGTAATTTTACATTTTAATAACAATTCAAAAGTTTAACTTATTAAAACAACAGAAAAAAACTATTGGGAAATTGGCCTCCCATATTTAAAGTAACTTTTTTTACCCATGTTACTACTTGTGTAAATGAAATGCATTTCTTCTGAAGTTCCTTTAGAATATTGAACACTTTCCTCAATTATCTGAGAAAAGAAACAGCTACAATTTATTTTCTTTATTGGTCTATGATGAGCAATGAAAACCACTAAGGTAAATTGCAACAAATATTTCAGTACTAAAAGCTCCATCTATATTGGCCTTCATTTTAGCTTGTAAAATATTACAGTTGTTTAATAATTTTTGACAAGAATATGCCTTTCAGCCCAATAAGCTCATCACCTCTATTCACCTCAACTTCCAAAAAGACATCCAGACTGAAAGTCCCAAAAGTACTGCTGTTCTTACACAATTCTTGGTGATTTATTCCATGTATTTATAATTCTTTGCTACAAGAAAAATGGCTATTTTCCCAAGGCACCACCGTGTGTGTTTTATATACAGTAAATACTCACGTATAAGTTCGGTCTTAAAACCCAAAAAATCAATCATAAAATCAGACCCCAACTTATATGTCCACTCAAAAATGTGACATTTAAGTTTTTCTTTTTTTCCCCCATCTTCTTGCCTCCTCCAATCTCGCATCAGTTTTTTCAGATGCATCGAATTTTATTGTAGCACCACAGTTACCAATTTCTTTTTTTTTAATAATTTTATTACAATCCATACAAAGCAATTAAGATTTTACAAAAAGAAAAATTGAGTTAAGAACAGATCGATCCCCACCCCTGAGAGAGAGAGCAAGCCAAATAAAGTTAAATTTAAGGCTTGTAAACATACCTAATTTAAAAAAAATTCTCTGTGCTTTATGAACTTATTTTAAAATATTACTGATTAGATCCTGCCATGTTTTGAAAAAAGTCTGTACAGATCCTCTAACTGAGTATTTGATTTTTTCCAATTTCAAATAATATAACACATCGGTTTCCCACTGACTTAAAAGAGGAGAGTTTGGATTCTTCCAGTTTATCAGAATGAGTCTGTGTGCCAAAAGTGTAGTGAATGCAATCACAATTTGTTTGTCTTTCTCCACTTTAAACCCCTCTGGAAGAACCCCAAACACAGCTGTTAATGGGTTAGGAGGGATTGTGAGTCCAAGGCTGTCTGATATGTAATTAAACATTTTTGTCCAGAATAATGTTAATTTGGTGCAGGCCCAGAACATGTGACCTGTTGAGGCTGGGACTTGGTTGCAACGTTCCCAGGTTGGATCATGTCCTGGAAACATTTTGGAGAGTTTTAGTCGAGACAGATGTGCTCGATATAGAATTTTGAGTTGTATAATTGTATGCTTTGCATATGGAGCTTGAGTGAATTCTCTGCATTGCTACTTTCCACTCCTTTTCTGATATATTAATTGAGAGATCTTTTTCCCAGTGTACTCTTGGATCTTTGAAAGGGAGGGATTGTAAAAGGATTTTATATATTGTAGAGATGGAGTCTAACTCCTTGAAATTGAGCAATAATTTTTCCAGCGTGGATGAGGGTGCAAGATGAGGAAAATCTGGAAGGTTCTGTTTAACAAAGTTCCTGATTTGAAGATAGTGAAAGAAATGTGTAGCTGGAATGTTAAATTTGGAATGTAATTGTTCATAGGATGCAAAGACGTTGTCTATATAAAGATCTATAAGCAAGTTAATTCCAAATTTTTCCAGATATTAAAACTGCATATGTCTGTGAAGGTTGAAAGAGGTGGTTCTCTTGCAGAGGTGCCACAGATAGAAGCTTCTCCGTCTTAAAATGCTTTCTACATTGGTTCCAGATTCTAAGTGAGTGGAGCACAATTGGGTTATTAGTGTATTGCCGATAATGTGTGTTTATTGGAGTGCAGAGCAAGGAATACAAAGAAGTACTGCAAGATTTTACTTCTATTGCGGTCCAAGCCTGTGTATGTTCTTCTATTTGTGTCCAGGTTCTTATCGCCTGTATATTTGCTGCCCAGTAATAAAACTGGAAGTTAGGTAGAGCCATGCCACCTTCTGCCTTTTGTCTTTGTAGGGTCGCTCTTTTGATGCGTGGATGTTTTGAATTCCAAATAAATGAGGTTATTGTTGAATCTAATTGCTTAAAGAATGATTTATTAATGTATATTGGGATGTTTTGAAATAAAAAAAGGAGCTTAGGAAGAATATTCATCTTAACAGTGTTAATTCTTCCAGCTAGTGTGAGATGAAGGGTTGACCATCTATGCAAGTCTTGTTTAATTTTTTCCATGCAGATTGCGAAATTTTGTTGATAAAGAGCTTTATGTTTACTTGTGATGTTTACCCCGAGGTATTTAAACTGTTCTGCAATGATAAAAGGTAGGGTGTCTAATCTAATATTATATGCTTGAGAATTCACTGGAAAGAGTACACTTTTATTCAGATTAATTCTGAGGCCAGAGATCTTTTGAAATTCTGTGAGTGCTGCTAAGACTGCAGGCACAGATTTTTTTGGGTCCGATATATACAGTACCATGTCATCTGCATATAAGGAGATTTTCTGTTCCAGTCCTTCTCTGATAATCCCCTTTATCTGATCAGTATTTCGACAAAGCATTGCCAGTGGTTCAAAGGCAATCGCAAACAGCAGTGGTGACAAGGGGCATCCTGGTCTAGTGCCACGTTCTAGTTTAAAGTAGTCTGAGCAAATATTGTTGATGCAAACTGAAGATTTCTTCTTTCTTTTGCTACTTCAATGACATTTAACTTAAAAGCTTCATATTTTCTTCTGATCGAATGCTCCACCATAGATGAGGCCACCACCATCTACTCAAAGCATCATGTTGCTCCAACATTGATGGACTAAAAGCCAGAAGTCTGAATGACCATCATCATCAAGTCCTTCCGTGAGAACCCTAAATACAAAGAGGATTGTTTCATTTATGTGAGGTAGAATGCCCAGAGAGGACTGGGCAGTCTCATGGTCTGGAATCCCTGCAGATTTTATTTTTTACTCCAGCTGTCTGGAGTTTTTTTTTTTTTCTGTCCTCCCTGGCCATCGGACCTTACTCTTATTCTATGTTAATTAATGTTGACTTATTTTATTTTCTTACTGTGTCTTTTATTTTTCTATTCTTCATTATGTAAAGCACTTTGAGCTACATTTTTTGTATGAAAATGTGCTATATAAATAAATGTTGTTGTTGTTGTTGTTGTTGATGTGCGTACACAGGCATTGGGACGAACCAGTCAGGGTTTGGGGGCATGGTGTATTAAAAGACCAATGTGGAATGGAGGAAGGTGGTAGCAGGTTCAGCTGCTTGAAGAAATTAACAATCCTTTTCAGGGTTAACTATTATTAGCTTTCCACAGAGTGATAAATCCATTCATCCAACTCCCCAGGCATTACAGTGTTTAAAAGTATTACTTCAAAATGAATGCACTATATGTTGAACATTCATTATTTTAATTAGGAAGCTCAATTTACCTGTATACTGTATACTATACTGTATACATATGCTGTAGAAACCCAAAATGAAAAAAAAATTAAAAATGGCAAGGATGCAGTTTACCCCATACCTGATACATGAACAATGAATAATCTGTTTTTATATTAAAAAAGTTTTCTGTCATATCCTTGTTTTTCAGCCTTGACCACTCCCCTCCACACTGCTCACCCAATCATTACTCCTACTGTGTACATCCTCTCTACGTATCATGCCATAACACTCTCAGTGCTAACTCTCCCTTCAGTTATAATGGCAAGGCCGTGTGGGGTATGCCATGTGGGGTACTTCCCAGACCATTTAGTCACTCCTGCTCCCTTGGTGCTCAGCATGACTGATCCTGCCTTATCAAGTGTCGTTCTCTTTCTCCGCCAGGGGCGTCATTCCCAACCGCTTGCCTCCTCACTATAGCAGTGGCTTAGCTTTGATCCTCCTGCTCTTCCTCTTTCTTTCCTTTCAACCTCCAGATTCTTCTCTTTCTTTTTTGTTTCTTGTTCTCTCTGGATCTCTCCCCTCTCTGTCCTGCTCAGGCTCCTTTAATATTTCAGTGGGTGCAGATGGCTTATTTACAGTATATACAACATATAAATAAAAGAATTCATACTACCACAGACCTTCATCTTACTTCAATACAATCTGAGGAACTGTAAGTGCTATTATTGACAAGATAGACCACTGAGTACTGAAGTGCATAGTGCGTAAAAATCACCTATCCTCTGTTACGTCACTAACAACAGAGCTGTAAACCACCTCTGGAAACAACATCAGCACAAGAACTGTGCATTGGGAACCTTATGAAATGGGTTTCCACTGCCAAGCAACTGTACACAAGCCAAAGATCAGTGTGTCACCGTAGTACTCTGCAGCAAGGAAACATTCTCAAATCTGGGTTTGGTGGATGCCAAGAGAACACTAACTTCCTAACTGCATAGTGCCAACTGTAACACTTGATTGTTAGAAGAATCATTTTCTGTGGTGTTTTTTTCTGGGTTTGGGCTAGTCCCCTTGCTTTCAGTAAAGGTTACTGTTAGTGCTACAGTATACAATGATATTTTAGATAACTGTGTACTTCTAACTTTTGCAACAAATTGGGGAAAGCCTTTTATGTTCCATCATGACTATGAATCTGTACAAAGAGGCAAGTCCATAGAGACATATTTTCATAAGTCTGCCTTTGGGGAACTTAAGTGGCTTGCACAGAGCTCTGACCTCAGCCTACTGAACACCTTTGGAATGAACAGAAATGCTTATTGACAGCCAGGTGCTCTCGTCCAACATCAGTACCTGAACTCACAAATGCTCTTTTGGCTGAATGTGCACAAATTTCCATAAACATACTCCAAAATGTTGTGGAAAGCCTTCCCAGAAGAGTGAAAGCTGTTATATCACTAATATTGAATTTGGCTCCCTGCTTTAATGTTAATGGTTTTGGAACAAGATGTACAATACTCTAATATAGATTGAGATGGTCAGATTTCCACAAACTTGGCCAAATGGCATATAAGTTTCCAACTTGGTCTGATGACATCAACATATTCATAAACCATCATTTGAGAAATTAACTATCACTCACTCACAAGGCAGACATGCCATACTTGATCGACTGGGGCAAGAAAATCATGCATTTTTATGTTTTTCCCCTGCTCTTTGTTACAAAATCATCAGCAGTACTGACCCTATTATAAGGGAAGTCAATTCCAATTTTAAAGGCTTAAAGTGCATAGTTTTTAAAACTAAAAATGTTCTTTAATTGTTACATAAAAGTTGTCTTATATCAATGTAGTCACTATTTATACAGTAGCTAAACATGTCTCCATTCTCAGCTGCACTTCAGTTCTATCTATTCTCATCCGTGTCCACCTCCTGAACAAAACTAACGTCTTCCAATTCTCACTGGCTCAGAGGGATTCAGCTCTCTCTTACTTCAATGTCTCTTTGAGCTGATCCTTGCAAGGATAGAGACTGCCTTGGAACCAAATGCCAAGATTAATGGATGTGCTCTCTTTCTCATCAACTCCACCAAAACTTGCAAGCTACATACTATTACTCTCACGCTGGCTCCAAGATCCAGTCTTCCAATTCTACAAGATATTTAGCTTTGGCAAACTTCTTTGGTGTACCATTATTGTTTTTAGAGCAGATTCTGAAATTGGCAGACTAAGGAAGAAGTTAAGAAATTTTAACAATTACTAATAATACACATATCAAATATTTCATTTTATCATTATTAATGTTAATCACCAGGAGAAATGTATCTTTTCATACAGAGTTGCCAATATATGGTAAATTTCATCTTTCTTTTAATACAGGAACAGGCAAAAGTTAGGAACACTGCTTAAAGTTAACCCCACTTTGACAATAATAACCCTTTTAAAGAATAACAATAAGTGTCACATTTTTGAGTGGGCATATAAGTTGGGGTCTGATTTCATGATTGATTTTTTGGGTTTTAAGACCCAACTTATACGTGAGTATATACTGTTTATAAAACACACAGTGGTGCCTTAGGAAATTAGCCATTTTTCTTGTAGCAAAGAATTACAAATACATGGAATAAATCACCAAGAATTGTGTAAGAACAGCAGTACTTTTGGGACTTTCAGTCTGGATGTCTTTTTGGAAGATGAGGTGAAAAGAGGTGATGAGCTTATTGGGCTGAAAGGCATATTCTTGTCAAAAATGTCAAAAATTATTAAACAATTGTAATATTTTGAAAGCTAAAATGAAGGCCAATATAGATGGAGCGTTTAGTACTGAAATATTTTTTGCAATTTACCTTAGTGGTTTTCATTGCTCATCATAGACCAATAAAGAAAAAAATTTGTAGCTGTTTCTTTTCTCAGATAAGTGAGGAAAGTGTTCAATATTCTAAAGGAACTTCAGAAGAAATGCATTTCATTTACACAAGACACTCAACCTTCAAAACTGACTGAGTTATTTTCCAGTTTTTTGACCTGAAGTCATAAGCAACTTGAGTTATTCTTCTAGTTCATTTGATCTAGATCAGGGGTGGGCAAACTACGGCCTGCGGGCCACATCCGGCCTGTTGAAGATTGGTACAAAATTGCCCAAATCAAATCGTATAATTATGACTGCATTCATTTGACCTTGTCCTGTAATGCCTGGCGTTCCACCAGGTGGAGCATTAGGCACAATGATACTGTACATTGACTTGATTTTGTGGAGCCCTGGTTAGTCTCTGTTATTACTCTGCTACTGCTCTGAACCCATCTGCAACAATGAGTGGGTCAAAGAAAAGAAAAGTCGACAGTGAGTGCCGAGTGTTTAATAAGGAATGGACAACTAAATACTTTTTCACTGAAGTCCAGTCAAAGGCTGTATATCTTATTTGCCAAGAAAGCATTGCGGTTTTAAAGGAATACAACATCAGCCGTCACTTTTCCACCAAGCATGCTAATTACGCCAACAACCAGTCAATGCAAGAATGACCACAACCACTGAGAGGTTGGCAGCTAGTTTGCAGGCTCAGCAAAACACCTTCATCCGATAAACTGCCATCCAAGAATCAAGCACGAAGGCAAGTTATGTGCTGGCATTCAAATTACCAAAGCCTTTCTCCGAAGGGGAGTTTCTCAAAGAGTGCATGGTAGAGACAGCAGATATCTTAATAATAATACATTTTATTTATATAGCGCCTTTCCCATGATCAAGGCACTTACAGAATATAAGAAAGAATGCTAGGGTATACAGTATATAGCATAGTACAAACCAAATAAATAAATAAAAAAGATTAAGACAGTAAATTCAGAGAAAGTCTAACAGACAACATAATTGATGGTCTAGCACACACACATACAGGTTACATGAGCATCTTGACATAGAGGTAAACTGAGAGAAGGGGAATGAAGTCAAGTAGAGCTAAAAGCATACAGATGAGTTTTGAGTTGTTTTTTTAAAAGAATTCATGGAGTCAGCTGACCTGATTAATTTCAGTACGTCATTCTAGTCTGGGTGCTATACAGCTGAAGGCCCTGTCACCCATGGAGTGTAGATTAGTGTGGGGTACAACAAGATTGCCAGAATCAGAGAACCTTAGTGAGCGGGCAGGCACATAGTGATGGAGAAGGTCACTGATGTAGTTTGGTGCGAGGTTATTTAAGGCTTTGTAGGTTATTAGTAGGATTTTATATTTGATTCTGTAAGACACAGGGAGCCAGTGAAGACGGAGCAGGATGGGTGTGATGTGCTCGCTGCTGCTGGTTCGAGTAAGGACTCTTGCAGCTGAGTTTTGAATAAGCTGGAGCTGTGATATAAGATTAGAAGGGGCACCTGCCAGCAGCGAGTTACAATAATCTATGCGGGATGTGATAAAAGCATGGACAAGTTTCTCAGCATTAGAAAAGCTGAGGAAGGAGCGAACACGGGATATGTTACGGAGGTGGAAATAAGAAAGTTTCTTAATGTGATTTATGTGGGGGAGTAAGAAAGGGAGGAATCAAAAATGACACCAAGATTCTTTGCAGTAGAGGCAGGTCTGATGAGATCACCACCAAGATGGACTGGGAAGGAGCTCATTTTATTAAGTTGCATTTTAGTCCCAATTTGCAGGAGTTCAGTTTTGTTGCAATTTAATTTTAAAGAGTTCTGCTCCATCCAGGTTTTAATTTCACTAAGGCAGGTTGTGAGCTGAGAAAGCTCTGATGAAGTTCCACTTTTAACATTGAAGTAGAGTTGAGTATCATCTGCATAAAATGATAGCCCAGTCCATAGCTATGAATAATATGGCCAAGGGAAGCATATAAATACAGAAGAGAAGAGGGCCGAGGACAGAGCCCTGAGGAACTCCTTGTGTGACTGGCGCGAGCTGGATCTGCTGTTGCCAAGACTAACAAACTCTTGCCTATCAGTCAGATAGGACTTGAACCACTGGAGGGCAGTGCCAGAGATACCCAGCATGTTCTCCATTCTGGACAGTAGAATGTCATGTCTGACAGTGTCAAATGCTGCACTGAGGTCTAACAGAATTAATATGCTGGTTTGTCCAGAGTCTGCTGCCATAAGCAAATCATTGGTTACCCGTAGCAGAGCAGTTTCACAGCTGTGCTGCCCTGAAACCAGACTGAAAGGGTTCCATCAAATTATTAGTGGTTAAGTAATTGGTGAGCTGGGAGGCTACAACACGCTCAAGAGCTTTTGACAGGAAAGGTAAGTGGGAAATAGGCGGAAATTGTTAAGATTGTCAGCATCAAGACCAGACTTTTTAACATTGGGGTTACAGAAGCGATTTTAAAAGTGAGCGCACAGAGCCAGTGTCAAGGGATGAGTTTATTATTGTTGTAACTGTCGGGATTATGGCATGAAGGCAGGATTTAAGTAGTGTGCTGGGGATGGGGTCCAGTACACAAGTAGTCTGCCTCATCTTACAAAGCAGGTTATTAACAAACGCAGATGTGACTGGTGAGAACTTAGAGAAGGAGCTGGATGGAGTGGGAAAACAGGGAGAGATATAAACAGATGATGTATTTATGTTAGTTGAATTATTTAGATCTTTAATTTTGTTATGGAAAAGTGGAGGAAATCCTCACAGACTTCAGTAGAAGAGGTAGTTGGGCCAGATGCAGGTTCGAGTAGTTTATTAACTACAGAAAACAAAACCCTTGGGTTATCGTGGCCACTTTCTATTATTCTGCCATAGTGGGTGTTCTTAGCAGCAGTTAGTGCTTCTCTGTAAGCTCTTTGGTGGTCAGAGAAAGCCTGGCTGTGCACGGTGAGATCAGTCTTACGTGACATTTTCTCAAGGCGTCGGCCAGCTGCTTTCATAGATTCTGAATTATACCAAGGAGCTGAACGTTTAAAGGAAACCTCCTTATGTTTTAAAGGAGCTGTTTTATCTAATGCTGAATGAAGGGCTGAGTTATAGTGGTCAACAAGACTATCTAGTGTTGACGGAATAGGTGCAGACAGTAAAAGATCAGAAATGGATCCAGAAAGGATAGAGGGACAGATATTTTTAAGGTTTCTGTAAGAAATTTGTTGTTTACAGGTAAGAGGAGGGAAAGGCAGTGAGACAGTGAAAAATACTGCTTTATGGTCAGAGAGTCCCAAATCAGTGCTGTAAATGTTGGCAACAGATAGTCCAGAAGTGCAGATCAGATCCAATATATGACCACCAGAGTGGGTGGGAAAATCAACATGTTGTGTCAAGTCAAAACAGTCCAGTAAGGATAGGAATTCATTTCTCAGTTTAGATGTAGTAGTGTCAATATGGATGTTGAAATCACCAAGAAGGATAATTCTCTGAGAGTAAGAGCTTAGGTGGGTTAAAAGTTCAATCAGATCAGATAAAAAGGATGCATTGTATTTTAGGGGACGATAAAGAACAATGAGTGAGACAGGACCTGTTTCCGTTATTAGAGCCAGGCACTCAAAAGACAGTGGACAGCCAATTGGGATTCGTTTGATATTTAAGCCTGCTCTGATAATTACCGCTAGCCCACCTCCTTGTCTAGAGCTGCGAAGTTCTGTATGGAAAGTGAAACCAGGTGGAGTCGCCTCCGTGAGAGACGTCAATTCGTTTGGTTTTTGCCAAGTCTTCATTAAACACAGTATATCAAGTTTGGTGTCAGTGATGAGTTCTGACAGCACCAATGCTTTGCCATTAAGAGATCTCGAGTTAAACAGTGCAATATTAGTTAATGAGGCTTCTTTTTGCACAGAGCGTGATCAGGGTTTATTTCCACACAATATAAATTTGGCACACCGACACTTCTATTTCCAGGGCCATGAGAAGGACAGCTTATTCCTGAGCAAATGCTGCCGGTTGTCTTTTCATTCGCAGCCGGTGGCGCGACCTGACCCGCGATAAATATATTTTGGGCACTGCAAAATACCGGCGTGTTTAAGGATGTTCCAGTCAGACCATTTGCTCTGGACAAACTGTTTAATAAGAAGGAGTTTGTCATGAGAGTACTTTAGCATGATACTGGGCAATACTTCTGCTTCTGAAAAGCAGTGGAGAAGCAGCACAGCACAGCGGAACCAGTAGGGCAGGCAGGTGTGGTAGCATAGATGAGATAAGCAGCAATAGCAAAGCAGCAGATAGCATAACAGGAGGACGTAGCAGGATTTGGAGGTTCCAATACACAGCCACAAAGAGTAACGCTTGGTAATTTCATGCGTGATCGCCCCAGAGCCATAAGCCAGGTTAGTATGAACATCAGATCCGTTCCCAGTCGTACAGTACTGTAAAATGAATCAGGAGCAGATCAGCATAGCAAATATAATCACGGAAACAGATCATCCTGAGTTCATAGATCGCCAGGTACAAAGAAATGTTCGTAGGCCTCGTCCCGTGATTCACAAACTCAGCTGTTCCCAGTCAAAGTAGAGTCCATAAAATATATAAATATTAAGCCAAATCCATGCAATTCAAGTCGGCTGTATCCACGAACTACACGTACAATAAAAGAAACAAAACAAGCGTGAGAAGTGTAGAATTAAGGCGAATTTTGCAAAAAGTGTTGTTAACAGGGAGGAGCGGCAGCAACTTGCATGCGCCAGCGTCCCCTCACCTGTTAGACTGTCTTGTGAAACTGAGAGCAAGAACAAATTTTAAAAAATTAGCTTATCACGCAGGACAGTGACTCGCCGTGGTGAGCTAATTGACGAAGACTTAGCTAGCAAGTTAAACAAAAAAGCTGAGTCATTTACATTATATTCCCTGGCACTGGACGAAAGTAATGACATAAAGGACAACACTCAGCTTTTAATTTTTATCAGAGGGATTAATGACAATTTTGAGATAATGGAGGAGTTTTTGGCCATGGAATCCCTAAAGGGGAAAACGCGGTGAGAGGACTTGTATGACAGCGTGTCAGGGGTCATCAATAGGCACAAGCTACCTTGGAGTATGCTTGCCAACGTTACCACAGATGGAGCGCCAAATCTGACTAGAAAAATGTTGGGTTGCTTAAAAGAATACAGGAGAGGGCGAAGGAGGACAACCCTAAGCAGGAGGTACTTTTCTTACACTGCCTAATCCACCAGGAAGCACTTTATAAATCCATATTGCTGCTTGACTACGTAGTGAAGCCAGTCGTAAAACTCGTTAACTTTATTCGGGCGAGGGGACATCAGCATCGTCAGTTTATTAAGTTTCTTGAAGAAATTGACACTGATCACCAGGACTTGCTTTACCACTCCAATGTCCGCTGGTTAAGTTTGGGGAAAGTATGTCGACGAGTGTGGGAGCTCAAACAGGAGATTATCTCATTTTTGGAGCTACTTGAGAAAGCTGATGATTTTCCTGAGCTGAGTGACACAGATTGGCTTTGTGATTTAGCTTTTGCTGTGGACATACTGACACACATGAATGAGCTGAACGTGAAGCTACAAGGGAAAGACCAGTTTGTGCATGAAATGTACACAAACGTCACAGCCTTCAAAACCAAGCTAGCTTTATTCTCAAAGCAAATGTCAAAATTTATACTAACCCCTACTTTCTCTTCTGTTCTTTTGTTTGTTTTTTCTGTCCTCCCTGGCCATCAGACCTTACTTTTATTCTATGTTAAATAGTGTTCCCTAATTTTAAATTATATATTTTGTGTTTTTTCCCTTTCTTCATCATGTAAAGATACAGGGGTCTTCCCAGGCTGTCTTAAGACTGCTGTAGTTAAACCCATGCTCAAAAAAAATAATCTTGACTCCTCTGCTTTTGAAAATTTTAGACCTATTTCTAACCTGCCTTTATTAAGTAAAATTCTAGAGAAGGCAGTCATTATGCAGCTTAATAATCACCTCAATAAACATGTCATTCTTGATAAGTTTCACTTGGGTGTCAGAAAAAAATCACAGTACAGAAACTGCACTTGTTAAAGTAGTAAATGACTTGCGGGTAAATCCAGACAGAGGTTGTTTATCTGTTCTCATCCGCTTAAAGTGCTGCATTTGATACCATTGATCACAATATTCTAAGAAATCGCCTTAGTCAATGGGTGGGCCTCTCTGGCAGTGTGTTAAATTGGTTTGAATCCTACCTGGCAAGGAGAAAATTCTTTGTTAGTTGTGGTAATTATACTTCAAAGACACATGATATTCTATATGGTGTTCCTCAAGGCTCTATCCGGGGTCCGCTGCTCTTTTCGATTTACATGCTTCCGTTAGGTCAGATTATCTCAGGGCATAACGTGAGCTACCACAGCTATGCTGATGACACACAGCTGTATTTATCAATAGCACCTGACCACCCCGACACTCTTGCTTCACTGACACAATGTCTCACTTGTGTTTCCTAATGGATGAGTAGTCATTTTCTCAAACTAAATACAGAGAAAACAGAAATTTTTGATTGGCAATAATGGTTATAATGAAGTTATTAGAAATAAACTTGATGCATTCAGATTAAAAATCAAGACGGAGGTAAAGAATTTAGGAGTAACTATTGACTCTGACCTGAATTTTAAAACACATATTAATCAGATTACTAGGACAGCATTTTTTCACTTAAGAAATATAGAAAAAGTTAGACCTCTTATAACATTGCAAGATGCTGAAAAATTAGTTCACGCTTTTGTTTTTTAGTCAGCTAGATTACTGTAACACACTCCTCTCAGGACTACCAAGAAAAGACACCAACAAATTGCAACTAGTGCAGAATGCAGCTGCTAGAATCTTAACTAGGAAAAGAAAATCTAAACACATCACGCCAGTTTTAATGTCACTACACTGGTAACCCGTGTCATTGAGAATTTACTTTAAAATACTGTTTACAAAGCCTTAAATAATCTCGCTCCATCTTATATTTCAGAATGTCTTACACATTACACTCCAAATCGTAACCTTAGATCTTCAAATGAGTGTCCACTTAGAATTTCAAGAACTACACTTAAAAGAAGTGGTGAGGCGGCCTTCTGCTGTTATGCACCTAAAATCTGGAATAGCCTGCCAATAGGAATTCAGCTAATTCGGCTAATACAGTGGAGCATTTTAAAACACTGCTGAAAACACATTACTTTAACATGGCTTTCTCATAGCTTCATCTTAGTTTAATCCTGATGCTCTGTATATTCAATTAATTTTCATTATTATTCATGGTGGCTCCAAAATTCGTATTAATCCCTACTTTCTCTTATGTTCTTTTTTTTGTTTTTTCTGTCCTCCCTGGCCATCAGACCTTACTTTTATTCTATGTTAATTACTGTTCCCTAATTTTAATCATATATTTTGTGTTTTTTCTCTTTCTTCATCATGTAAAGCACTTGGAGCTACATTGTTTGTATGAAAATGTACTATATAAATAAATGTTGTTGTTGTTGTTATTTTCGGGGGATATCTTATATTTATTCATGTACCACAATGTACAACAATATCCATTTATCCAAATACAATCATGTCATCTTCTTCTGGAATATTGTCATAACTCTCCATATTCAAACCCTGAATTTCTTGCTACTCCAGCCACTTTTAGGTTCCTCTAGGATCAATGTGCGAGCTTCGATGTTTGATGAATGGTTTGATGTGGTGAAACAAAATGCTGACATACAAATGCATTTCTGGTGCTTTTATATTCAAGCGTCGCATATTCCCCATATTTTTTTGTACCTTTACAATACCATCAGAATGTATGGCAGCGTATTTGAGTCACAGAGAAAAAAAAAATAAAGAACATAATGAAAATGCCTATTTTGTGTTTAAAGTGGAAATTTCAGCTTTATGCTCGAAATTTCCACTTTAACCTTGTAGTTTACTTTATCATTAAAGTAGACCATCGTAAACGTCATCCCAGTTGTTAAATTGCTACATGCTTCTGGGGCTTTCTTCTGAGGCTGACAGCAGCAGCAGCAAACAGCAATAGATTGTGACACATAACACATTACATTTATGATATTCCAGCTCTCTGCACATTTAGAATTCTTAGATTTATACTTGATATCACTTTCATGATGAAATGCATTAAAATATTTATGTTACATTTACAGATAAATCGTTAGCTTTGTTTAAATAATGAATACTGTTAACAGTTACACATATGGGGTGACATGGTGGCAGAGAGGTAACACTGCTGTCTCACAGTAGGAAGTTACACCCCTTGTGAACCCTGCCTGGAGTTATCTTGTTTTTTCTGGAGGGTTTCCACCGTGGGCTCAATTTTCCATCCAAAGACATGAAGGAGGTTTGGGGACTTGGCAACGCTAAAATGAGGCCAGTGTGTGCGAGTGCTTGCGTTTACCTTGCGATGAGCTAATGTCCCATTCAGGGATTTTGTTTGTTTTGCGCAGATGCTGCTGGAATGGCCGCATCCCTGAATTGATGGATGTAATCATTAAACATCCTTTTCAGAGATATTGTGGCAAGGTGTCTTTGGAATTTAATGGATGTTTCGGGCACACGTGTCACATCGTGTAAAGTATAAACCTGGCCTTAAGCGTCTTACTTTTCAGCTGACGATCTTGACTAGGGCTTATTTTTGGGGTAGGGCTTATATTACTGAGCAGCCTGAAAATCATGCTAGGGCTTATTTTCGGAGTAGGTCTTATTTTTGGGGAAACACGATAGTTGTGCCGAGAAATGTATATGATTCTACCCTACTGACAGTGACATCATTTATAACTAGGGGTGTAGGAATGGAAAATGTCCCTTAAAATCCCCAATCATTTTTAATGCTTTCAAGAAATTCAAATTAAGATTTTTAAGGGTGCACCACCTGGCTAGCCAATTCATTTCCCTCAGATACAGCACCTAGCCCTCAACTGTGATGAGACCAATTAGAGTGTTGTCATCTGAAAAGTTCAGTAGTATGATAGATGGATCACTGGAGATGCAGCCCATTGCTGTACAGAAAGAAAAAGAGAGGAGATAGAGGGGAAAGAACACAACCCTTGGTCTACTATTAGATAGTAAATTATGCTGTGTGACCACTGTTAGCAGTAACCAAGTTACAAAATCATGCCCACTTTGCAGCATTGGCATTATATTAGAGGGGGCCCTGACCAGATGGTAGAAAATTTTGGGAGTCCTGAATTACAACTTGGGAACCCCAATCTAAGTTATTCCATTAATGATGGTAAAGAAAGATTACATTTTTTTAGGCGTCCTTTGATTTAAAACTCTCCCAGATGGTTCAAGAAAAAAATATTGATAATTGTTAACTTAGGGTGAGCAAATTTATAAATCACAGAAGTACAAATGCCCTTGGCTTATTTCCTAAAAGCAAAGCATGTATGATACAGCTAGTAAAAGCTCCAAAGCTAGATAGCAAAACCTGCAGCAGATAACAATCAATAAATCCACAAATCAACTTATGTCCATGATTAAAATAAATTTTCGATCATTAACTACTGCCGTTTATTACAAAATGGATTAGATCAGATTTCTGATCTCTAAATACACTTGAAGATATAGGGCTAAGGGACATCATTAAGCAAGGCCTGACAATTCTTGTATATTACATTCACATAGGAAAAATATGTCACATATCAAGGAAAATACAAGAGACACTAGTCTTAGTGACTACTTAGTGACACAAGTAAGTGACTACTGGACAATACTAAACTATCTTGGTTAAACATTCAATTAACCGTGACATTTTCAGAATGACTGTGACTAAACATTTTAATCATTTAAAAGTTTTAGTTAATTCTAGTACTATCATGCAGGAGAGAAATTAAACGTAAAAGCTATAAAAACAGCATTATCTACTAGTGAAGAACTGATCAAATTAGAAGTTTGCCTCTCATTTTAGAGCAACAAAATTGCGTATGCATGCAAGTCAACTGTTAATGAATTATTATGACAGCAAGCTAAAAACATTTTTACACAATGTTTTTTAAGAATGTTAGTGATTTAAAATTGTAATTGTTTGTTTTTTTAAAGAAAAGATTTTTCTTTAGTAATGAAAAATGTCAGTAACTTACATTTGAAGAACTGATTAGTGAATATGGATAGATTTTGCAAAGGATACTACAATATATTACCCCACAGTGCTGTTTTTATTGCAATGTTTTTATATTTTTTCAATTTATTACACCTACAGTGCCAGTTACTTGATTACTCAATGCATTTGCGTCCCTTACACCACCAGATGGCACTGGAAGCACAAGTAACATAATTGCGGTTAAGCACAATTATACAATTATGTATCTCTACAGTCAGGAGCCAAATGTCGAGCAGAAGGGGCAGTGTCAAGTAGAAAGAGCAATGTTGAGTAGGAAGGGACATACTTGATGGGCTTGGATGAAGTTTTCAAAATAAACTTTGTCAAATATGAAGTTGTCAAAATAAAAGTTTGTCATGAATACTCTGAAATTTTCACAGCTTATGCTACATATAATAGGGGAAATATACAATTTAAACATAAATGACAGGATACACTGCAAGAATAGTTAAGCCATCATCTCAAAACACAGACCTAGACCAAGAAGAGTAAGCCTAAAGGCATGCTGATTTCATGCTGTCATTTTTTAAACTTGACTTCATGCTGAGAGATTTTTCAAACTCCATTGCATGCTGCAGTCAAATTTTAATGTTGATTTCAAGTAAACGCTTTAGTGTCAAGTTCAGATTTATTTCTTAAATTCATGCCATCAAAACCCCCATCAGCAGCTACCTGGTGCACAGTGATCATAGCCGTCTGCTGTATAAAAACTCTGAGTTTGCTTCATGGTCCATCACTTTTCAGTTTAAATATCACATTCTGGATTTTTAATGTGAATTCTTCACTTCATTCATCCATCCATTATCCAACCCACTATATCCTAACTACAGGGGTCTGCAGGAGCCAATCCCAGCCACATTCTGCATTTTTAATGTCACTTTCATGCCATCACATCTTCATTCCACACGCTCAACTTTTAGTGTAGGGCTGCAATGATTAGTCAACGTAATCGATGACGTTGACTACAAAAATCAGACGGAAATTTTTTACTGTTGACGCGTCATAAACAGAACTTTCTATAGAGGCTCCAGTCACAAACAACCACATTGGTTTTTGTAACTGCAATGTACTACATGAACGTCTGGGGGCAGTATCGTTTGTTATTGTTTGTCAAGACTGCACACAGTCCTACCAACGAAGAACATCTGAGGAGAAAAATGTAGAGGATAATAAACATGGTTGCAATGGCGTTTCGGATAGAGGAGGGGGAAGGAGATGGAAAAAAATTGAGACAAAAACTTGTGTGGGAGTGTGGGAGCACTTCAATGAAAAAAAAAAAAGTTGAATGCAGAATATGCAAAGCGGAGCTTTCTTTTCACTGCAGGACCATCACGATGCATGAGCATCTTAAATGCAAGCATCCTGGAGCTGTAATGCCAACGTCTCTTGAGAGGTAAGTTTTAGCGAGTAAAGTTAGTGTCACGTGTGAACGTTGATGTTTGTACTATAATGTGTATATCAAGGTTTCTACAATGATAGTTAACCCTTAAATTAAATTAAATTTAATTAAACCGACGCATACTTGGGGATTAATGCACCCCTGGACACCAAATACTTTTTAGCTGCAGTTTTTAAGAAAGTCACAATTCACAAAGAAAATGTGAAATTTTAATGGAACTCATTTTTTCTCATGCAAACAGCATCACAATTACAGCAACACTGATCATTTTACACACTGCAAATGAACTGTAAAAACTATTAAAAAAATGACTGCAACAATCTATTATTATATGCTCAAAGTGCAACTGAAGCCAATTGATGAAATTCAGTAAATCACAGAGCCAACTGCGCTTGAACTGGCTGTAAGTAAACACACAGAAGTAAACGCTGATGATTGCAGGCTCATCTAGTGCAGCGGCTGAATCCCAGAGACAGTGAGGCTGCAGTTCTGCCGGGGCAGTGCTCATGAGCTGGCTGCTCAACGAATGTACAGCACTGACTGATCAGCTCTATGAACCAAATATAGCCGGTTGCGGGGTTCAATGAATATATGTCGCCGAATATACTCGCCCCCTGCGTGCTGGCAAATTGCACTGAGACATGACTACAGCCGGTTGCAGCATTCAATGAATATGTATCGCCGAATATACTCAGCACAGGTGTGCTGGCAAATTGCACTGAGAAACAACTTAAGCCAGTTGCAGAGTTCAATGAATGTACGTCGGCAAATTTATTTTGCCACATATACTCGGATTTGGCGTGCTTCCAAATTGCACTGGTAACCGACGCTAGCCGGTTGTGGCGGTTGAAGAGTTAAGTGAATATAATTTCAGTTATGTTTCCTAACATGATTGGAGCTTTAGTAAACGAGTGAATAGGTGTTGCCGAGTCGTCCTAGTTTTTTTTTTCTTCTTTTTTCATATATTTGAGTTCATATGAGTAGTAAACCATCTGTAACTAATGTTAGGTAACTTGTGTTTTGGAGTATATCAGAAATTAGCTTGTTACATATTTTAGTCTATTATTTTTTTATTTTGGCATAATATAGTATATGATGTGATAAACTACGACACTTTTCCTTCAGAGTGTGATGATTAAAACATCTTTCTCTGTCTGCAAAATCATCCTTATGTATTCCTGCTAGGTCTGTGTGTCTCTTCTCAGCAGCTGGAAACATTGTCTCAAAGAAGAGAGGCAACCTCACACCAGAGCATGTCGAAATGCTCACGTTCCTACACTGCAATCAGAAATATATGAACTGAATCTTTTATAAACTGTACATTATTGTTTTATTTTAATTTGTATTGAAGCTTTATTTAAACTTTTGGACTTTAAGACACACCAGTGGCCATTTTTGGTTAAGTTAAATGCACTTTTTTTGTTTAAAGACTATGTGAACTTTAGTTTGTATTGTTTAATGTATTTCTTTTTTATTGTGATGGTCACACTAATATAAAACATCTGATTATTTTCAAATCATATGTTTCGCTGGTTGTTATTTTAATTTGATTATTATTAATTTTAATCGTGTTAATGCAGAGACATCAGGGTCACATTCACAGGTGATCAGACGTGAGCAGATGAGGTAAGAGATGCACTGGAGCCCAGAACAGGATGTGCAGCCACAGGTCGCAGGCATCAAAATAGTCAGGCATTAAATAATCATGACTAATCAGAAAACAAATTGAACGATTAGTCGACTACCAAAAAAAGCATTAGTTGCAGCCCTATTTTAGTGTTCCTTTCACTTTCTCTTTATTCTACCTTCTCACTTTCTATTTTTTATTTCACTTAATCTTCATTTCAGGCTGCTACCAATCTTGCCTAAAAAGAATGCAAGGACATTTGCCTTCCTATTCTTATTGCTTGCTGTTTGGCTTGCCTCACCTACCCATTAATATTAGCATTTATGTCTCCAATCATGTTACTGGAATATCGAGCAGTCCTGATACAGTTCTGTGGATTCAAAAACTGACAGTTGAAATGCAGGCCATCCTTCACATTAAAGAGGAACAGTATTTGAATTACTTGATTCACACTGTCAGCCTGAGCTGCCAGGGGGATAAAAGATATGGTGTGTGATTCTGCTTTTTACATGTGAATCAACAGATTATACAAGAATAAAGACAAAAAAAATTATAAATGTGTTATAAATGTAAATGTGTTTATTTGAGCATGCTCTTTAAATCCTGGACTGGGATTTCAAGCTAACAGTTCAGTCCTGTGATCAAGCAGCCTACGCAATGACAAAAGATTTCCTATTCACTTTTCATCATGACCAATGAGATGTTAACAGAAATGCTGAGAATAAAGTGACATTTGAACTTCAATCTTGACACAATTTTTTTTCTTTAGTATGTCCCTATTTTTTTCTCTCTCCATGGCCCTAATATGCTTCCATACCATGTAGCATGTAGTGACAGGCAAGAAAAAGTTTTCAACTCATATTTTCATGCAGAATGGAGAGGAAAAAAAGTTGTTTTTTTATATAATAGAAGCCAATAATGAACACCGGCAAGCTACATAAAAATGTCCATGAAGGAAAAAACCTTGTTACTTGTGTCGCATAATACAGGTAAAAAATACCGTTATAACGGACTCCCAGGGACCTAAAAAATATTTCGTTGTAACGAAAATTTTGTTGTAATGAGATTCTGTATTTGTTACTATAGTGCTTTCTTTAACTTGTGTCCAGGTGTTTTCAATCATTTCAATAGCTTCTTTCGCATTACTTTTAATCTCATACTGCCTACAAGTTATGCTGACAAGATAATACACTTTCAGGGTATGAATGATGCCCAAATCCAATGGCTGAAGCGCTGCCGTGAAATTGGATGGGAGGAATTCAAAGCAAACATTATCTAAATGTGGAAGCATGTTATGGGCAGCAGTTATCAGTCAGGAGCAAAACCTTTATTTCTTCTTCATATTGTGAAGTTTCTGAACTCTTTTGAGACCCCCCCACTCCCTACCCAACAGGAACGACACGCTGAAGTGCGTCCTGAAGCGCAATTGCAGTGTCTGTGGAAGATTGTTGGTCCGTTGCTGGGGCAGGGCAATAAGAGGCTCACATTGCTGCAGTGAAGCGCCACAGAAGCAAATCATAAAAGATCGGGGTCGCGCTATAAGTCCCTGTCTTGCACCCTAAAACACGAGGCTTACTCTCAGTACTTTAGCAAAACCAGCTTTATTCAGCTTGAAACAGGAATGGCACAGTTATTTATTGTAAGGTAATCTGCCACTCTGCTATACAGACATAGCACTCAGGCAAGATCGTGGCCACGTCAGTGATCAAGTAATCCTGTTACAGTATCTGCATTTACAATGCCCATGCTCCTAACCTTGCATCACCCATCAAGATCTTTTGTGTTTACTTTGGCAGAGAGATGCAGCATATCTGTGAGCCCGCTATTGCCCCGTACAGACGCGGAGATTGCACTTCACGACGCTCTTCAAGAGATTTTTTTTCTAATATGAACTGTTATCATTTTTCCGTGCCTGCCGTTTCTATAGGAGGGTGACAATGAGTTAAATTCCAATGGATGTTTTTCAAATGTTGATGAGCAATAAGTAAAAGGTATCACTGAAAACCACAGGAAAGAAAAAAGGCAAAAAAAAAAAAAACAGTACGAGGAAAGTTCGAAGAAAGAAAAATTACAGTGTTTCTGTTTGGGGATCGTTCTGCACAACTGAGCTGCGACCACAGAACTAACTGCTCTGTGGATGATTCATTCAGGCATTTCAAGGTCTTTTGTACACTTTGTTGTAATGAAAGTATCTGCTGAATGTACTTCATAGTAATGAGATTTCCATAGACTCGTGTCATATGGGGAAGCTGTTGGGACCATAAAAATACTTCGTTGTAATGAAAATTCCGTTGTAAAGATATTTGTTATAATGGAATTTTACCTGAATACATGTATAAGTTAATTATCCAGTAGCGAGTACAAAACATGCAAAAATTGCCAAAAAAGTGCTAAATAAATTCTTCCAGAATAATCAGTGCTCATCATAAACAGAAATCTAAAGCCTCATGGGACTGACTTTTGGAACTGAAGACCTGCCTCTTTCCCTAAGTCACTGGTAATGAATTCAGTCTTCAGTTTAAAAAGTTAACAATAATAATTACGTTTCATTTTCACCGAATTTCCTGATTATATTTGGCTAATTATTTTTAGTTCATGGTTCTAAATATAATTTCAATATTTTTAATTTATGGGGTTGTATAATAAAATTAGAATATGCTATTGCCATCAACATAAGCTATAGTAAGCTGGTCGTTGAAATACAGAGCTACCCTCACAAATTTTTGTTGATATTGCTATTCAAATATAGCCTCTTTTCATGCATTTGACACACATATTCAATCAAACACAAAAAAATAGAAAGCCTACCAGTACATGACAACTGCTATCTGTTTTCTGCAATGTCACACATCAGAGTGCATATTTTTCCAAGACAGGCTTGCGGAAAGATCCCAAAGCACCTCTAAGCATTTGCCATAATGTGCTAAAGAATTAGCATACACCCTGCACCATAAACAATTTAAACTCAGCAAACCAGCAAGTAGTTGGTATTCATGGGACTCTATTTGGTCATAGCTGTCTCACTAATTAATTGTTGCAAATTTTGCAGATTCAGGTTAGATATCAATCTGCAATAATCCATAAAAACCTTGACTCAGTTTACCACACTTGAATTTTTTTAACCATGATAATAAATTTTACATTTCTCAATAGTCACGACAATAAGGCTGGGAACTAGGGATGCTCCAATCTAGGTATTTTTAGCGCTGATCACCCATTTTAATTTACTGGAACTGACCGATTCCAATACCAATTCTGATTAATTTTCTTTATCCTTTTAAATTTTTATGTATGTATATATGTGTTTTTTTTCTTTTACACTAAGCTCCTGTATATCCAGCCATGTAGAAGAATTATGTTCTAAATTAAAGCTGTATTTTCTAGCAATTAAACTGCAGACCATAGGTGTTATCGCTTCATTTTTATTAACAAAATGAAATTCTATAAGCTTTATATTTAGTTACCATAAAAATATTAAGTAAATAAAACCCACTGGAAACATATATTAAACTAATAAAACATTTACACAAAATATTAATCTGTAATGCACACATCATAAAAGAAAAGAAAATAAAAATTATCATAAGCCACAATTCTACCAAAACATACATGTTATTCAAGAAGATACAAGGCTAGCATGATAAAAAAAGTTTACATGTAAAATGACACATTTGGCTCTAAAGCTAACAAGTCTACCGTTTACTGAAATTCTTCATAATTTATTTGATTAAAAATGTGAGCTGCCATACTACATACAAATTCATTCAACATCAACACTCAAACAAGGAGTGTCTGTATAAATTACAGGACAAAATGAAAAAGTTGTAAATTCATTCCCTTTTAATCTCTGCCTAAGATGCACCTCACAATTTTTCAACTTTAGCAAGACAACAGGTAAGTCTGCTCTTCTTCTCCATGCACAGGATGATTTTCTCAGTTTATTACTTTGCTTTAATATTCCTGTCTGTCTCTACCTCCAAAAGTTTAAGTATCAGGTCTTTGTTTACAGAAATGTGTGTTTCCTCAAGTACTATAACATTGTGCGTAAAGGAGCACTACAACTAAATTACTGGAAAGCTTAGAAAAAAACATTCTGAAAGAATCATTTATTGAGATCAGCTAATTAACTGATCACCAATTGAGTCATTTGGGGTGAAAATTGGCTTATCTAGGTCAGAGGGCAGTCGATCAGAGCATCAATACTGGAAACATTCGGTAGTGGTACATAACACATACAGACCAGTACATTTCTAATACTTATCTCAAGGTGAATCCTTATGTTTACAGCTGTCTGTGAATCAATTGTTGGGATTTGAGCTTTCATTTTTAGAACATTTCTTGAATATATCCTATTATAAATCTGTGTTCAAATTCTAATTTAAATTAGGGCTATCAGATTAAACATCACCATTTGAATATTATTTAAAGTTCTCACTCTTTAAGCTGACTTTTGATTGGCAAAAAAGGATATTTGTTTAACCTGCAGTAATTTTGGCAGTGAGTTACGCCTGACAAGCTACGCAATGTTTCAGATCTGTTTTTGCACTTCACTTCCATGGTCAGCATTTTTGAAATTTTGAATGGTTAGCTTGTTATCTTCTTGAATAAAGCTTAAACCAAAACATTTTCACAATTTAGTGTTTTTTTCTTTCAATCCTACTACTCTGCACTCTGATCTACAAATGTACTTGAAGCAGTTGTTCTAAACACTTCTCTGGTTGCTTAAAAGTATAATTTTGTATCAGATTTTGTCTTATTTATTCTTACACCCGTGATCACTAAACAGCCTCATGAGTAATCAGTCAACACTCCACATTCCACAATTAGTCTCTCTCATGTGGATACTGGTTTGAGACATGGTGGTTAATAAATTAGATGCAATTAAACATCTCATCTGTTCATTCATGCCACTTTTATTAAAACATTGCTGCATCTGTAAAGAAAAAAAAGTAGATAGATTGTGCAGTCCCTGAATTGAAACTCTGACCATCCCACTTCTCTAGATGATGCTACAGGTGCTGAATGGCTTTTAATTTTGTATGTCACAATGTAAACAGAACCCTGACGTTGCCCATCAGACATCTCCAAAATACAAAACAAGTCCGCCTTAGACCTGCCTGCCTTCAGCAGATACCTATACCCATTATGGTTAATAATGCAGTTTAGACTTGGAGTTTTGTTATGGAATAAGGCAACAATAGGATTTCTGCATTGTATTGTAGTTCATTTGGTTAGGTATGTTACCATTACTGGGCAAGACAGGGTTCAGTGCAGGCACAATAATATTCAATGTCTTTCTTGATAATAACAAGAAACAACTTAATATATGCTGAACACTTAATATTATGGGTCTCAGACCTTTTTTGCAATCAAAGATATTGCAAAAATGGAATGCAATGCCTACTTGATAGCAAATAACTAGGGAATCCATTCCCGGACGGGTTTATCCATTCCTGGAAATTCGGGAATCCCACATGTCATTCCTGGGAATCCTGGGCTCCCGGGGATGACACAGTGCACGGGCATCTCACATGTGAATGGTTTTAGAACGACCAACACTTATTTTTAATAAAACTACTGCAATATGTTGACACCAATAAAAGACTAACCTTATCTACAAGCAGTTCATGCTGTCATATAAGTACATGTATCTAGTTCAGGGGTGCCCACACTTTTTCGGCTTGCAAGCTACTTTTAAAATGACCAGGTCGAAATGATCTACGTAAATTAAAAATGTTATATATATATTGCATAGTTTTACTGTCAATGCAAAGAGTACGCGACTCGTGTTTCGCCCTTTACGTTGAGTCACGGTGTGTGGTTCGTTTATTTAACAACATGTAGATCGGTGTAATTACATTCACGGCATTCATAGTCTGAATCACAATCTGATTGTATGGGTGCATGTGGGATGACCAGTGGGTTAGAAGGAAAGATCTCAGACTGGCCACCCTGTATGTCAATCAAGTGGCAAATGCCATAGGGAGGATATACTGTAGGATAGACTAATGTTTAAAAAAAATTTTTTTTGAATGCAACGCGATCTACCTGATCAGATACTGATACACTTGTTCTAAACAACGCCCACACTTGCCATTGCTCTGAAACACTGCCATTTCAGCTTTTACTGATGCATCCAGTTTCTTGTTATCATTCTGTGATGGCAAGTTTCTTGGCACAGATAATGTGGATGCCACAGACTGACGCATTGCAATTGCAATTTCAAGTTGCAGTTCAAAGCTGTTGTCTGGCAGACGTCAATGAAGTCTGCCCAGTCCCGGCATTCCTGAGCTGCCGAGTGCAGACTCCTCCCAGTCCACTGTACTCGGTCTTAGTCGGAGCTGGGAGACTGACGATTGCTGCTGGTTGACTAAATTAATCTGCAAAACACTACAACGTGGGGCAAAAAAACGTGCCATTTAATTATTTTCAACTATAACTCTGTTATTTCTTGATCGATTTTTACACTTTTACACGCTATATATGCGAGCTTGGCCGTTCCCGGGAATTACAGCAGTTTCATTCCTGGGAATGTGGGAATGAAAAATGTCCGGTAATCGGGAGCCCAGGAATGGATTCCCTACATATAATGTTTCAAGCTAGGTAACATCGCCATAGGTACATTTTGCACAATGCAATAATTTACCACACAAAGTTTACACAGATTTCACTGATTAACTGATTTATGTATTCATTCTGTCAATGACACTCCTCCATACCATCACCCTACTCCCAATAGCTACAGCCAGGTTGCTACTCTTTTGGATGATAGGCTAACAATCTTCATACTGTTTCGTTGATTGGCTGTTTAGTACTCAACTCAGAAGGACTTATAAATTTTGTGAGCATATTTTAATTTGAATCAAACTATCCAGGATTCTGTGAACCAAAACAAATCCAGCGTTCTGTTACCAGTAGGCCTGGATAAAAATATTGATTTTCCAGTTGTTATTTTTCGTTTAAACAATTCGATATTGATTCACGAATCTCTATTCTTCTCAATTACAAAATGAAGATTTTTCCTTAGCTCCATTTTTGGCATCCAATCCAATAGATGGCCCTAATGTGCCTGTTAAGGATTTCTATGGAAAAAGCACTTTACTACTTTGCATAAAATGGTGTGTCCTCTTTAACTGAATTCAGCATCTTAGACTTAAATCTGATGTGTGGACTTGCTATGGATTCAAATGGTGCATTGGAAAAGAACAACTAGATAAAAATCAAAGCCATATGTAAGCTGTGCAACTCAGACATTAATTATTCCTTAACACAACAAATTTGAGAAAGTACTTATCCAAACATCACTGTCAACATCCAAACAAGTAGAGCCTAAACAATTTGCACTGGAGACAGCGTTTAGCTCTAAGCTTCCATTTAATTCACCTTGTGCCCTAAAATCTATAGCCATTTTTATCTGTAAGAGAATGGAGATAAGAGAATGGAAAAGAGACCCTACAATGCTCCTTGCCTGCCAAAGCAATTGGGCAATTGTTGGAATTTTTAGCACAGCCTGTGATACAAAAGTGAGCATATGCTCAAAGCAGCTGACTTGAACTAGCACCATAATAGCGGAATTATTAGTATTGATGGCTGGTTCTTTTTTCTTTTATTTTAAATTCATTCAATGCTGGTGTCAACAAGCATCAGCTCTAGATCCTTGCTTTAAAACACTTTCTTTTGTCTAAGGACTGTTTGGACACATTTTCAAAGCTTGATTAACATGACTGCTACAAGTGAGCAGCTGAAGATATGTGTAAAAATTCTAGAAAAAAACAAGTCATCCCACTGTACCTTTAATTTCAAATAAATTCCAAGATTATTTTAAATGTCCAATAGGGGAATAAATTTGGGTAACAGTTTAGTTGAAATGTGTCTACAAGGTGATTCATACACATGAATAGGTTAATGAATAACATTTATTATTTAAGAAGCAATATTTGACAGTTTAATAATATTATAATATATCTATAAAATCTTGTGAATAAAGTACATGCCATTGAATCTTATTAAAACAAAGAGCCCCCAATATGTACAGACTCTGTGTTAGTTAAATTATGATGAATTCTGAATGAGTGCAGTGCTAGGAAAAAGTGCTGATACCCAGCCCTAATCACCGGCTAATATGTTGCGATATAGCAAGTAGGAATTTGCTCCAAGATCCAGTTTTATGTAATCTTTTCTTCTGGAACAGATCCTAGAAGGAACTTCAAAGAAGATTAATCTGAAGGTGGTGTCTGATGATCAGTGCTTTTCTACTTTTAAGATATTTTTTAGTTTGGATTAACTTTTAAAAATTTACTTTTAGTTTTTTATTATTTTTATTTTACCCACCAACAACATCTACATGGACAATGGTTTGCAATTCTAAAAACACATTTTCATTATAGTTGTCAAACTGTATATTATTCATGTTTTGTCGACTTAATACCTACAATTTGCTACCTGTGACAGAAGTACATTTTCTCATGAAAATGTAACAGTTGAAGGATTTCAGCATAATCAAAAAATACAAGAATAGGTCAAGAATAGATCCTCGCAATCTGGGTCATGGAATTGACCTTGAATGTGGCCAGATTTTGGGTTGTCATCCAGGGAAGTTGCCCCTAACTATCTGTTGCTGTACCTACAGTTCATGACCACAGTCTTTCTAGGCCAGTGTAGTCCAAGGTTTAAAGTGTGCCACTGCGATCTATAAGGTTTTTTCCATAGTACACTATTTTACTCAAAACAGGTAACTAAGACCATAAATAGATATGGCTGAAGCCAAGCAAACCGGCTGACTTGGAAGAAAACATTACTGCCATGTAGGCAACCTAACAAGGAGATGGTAAGAGATATTGCAGGCTATTAAAAAAAGAGTAGGTTTACCCTACTATACATATACACACACATATATACATTGTATGTTATTTATTGCAGCAGGAGCTACCACTCTACTACATACAAACACAACAAATGGCAGGGCTTGTTATAGTGTTCCCCGCATCACCCATCGAGCAACAGTCGCGTTGCGCTAGGAGGCATTGAGCTTGCCATTGCCTCTTTGGCACTGTGAACCCGTGAGGTGCTACAAACCTGCAGTTGCCTTGATGACAGACAAGCAGCCCTCGACAGACACGTCAATCGCACTTTGGCAAGCCGCCCCGTTGGGGAGGGTCTCAAAAGAGTTCAAAAATCTCACAGACGAGAAGAGCTATATTTAATTATCTCTTTACTAACTAGAACAGGATAAATCAGGTGACTTCTTTGATGATGTTAATAACTTATTTAAAAAACTTAGATTAGTTAGTTGTTCTGAGAGAACAAAAAGCAGGAACTGTAATAAAAAAAAAGTGCTTTAAATTGCTTGCCTGCTAACCTAGGACATCATGACTTCATTTGTACTAGGACATTTTAATTATAATAAATGAGATCATATTTAATATTTAACTTTGTGATTTGTTTTCTGATAACAGTTTACATATAAGAAGTCTTATTTCTGATATGGTTTATTTCTTTTAGTATGATTAACTAGTTTGGGACATTATATAATACTTAATTCAGAGGTGTGCTTCTGGAGTATACCATTTATCTAAAGCTAATTGTTTAAAATAAAAATATTAAAATATTTATGTAAATGAACATAGCTCATAAAAGCAAGCTTTCTGATAGATTTCTTTAGTCTGCCATGACACTTTGAAGAAGTAACATGGGGGCTGCATCTATAGGTGCAAATTAAGGATGGCAATGTTTGAATTTCACATAGCAATGGCTCAAGACTCTTCTTTATTTAGCATTTTCTGCAACACATCAGATACTGAATCAGATACAAACATTGAGCTCATGGTGCTGTCTGACAGTAACTCACAGTAGGATACCGTACTGCCCATAATAAAACATCAGTACCAATAACCTTCTTAAATCTAAATGCATATTTAACATTGGCTTGGTTGAGATTTATCAAATGCATGGTACGCATCTGTTTAATCTTTTACTGCAATGATTATGCCTGCAAGTAATCAATATATTTGCAAAATAAGGCAGTGAATCCCCAGGGGGTCCAACTAATTCAATTGCTGAAACAAAACACAGTTTTAGGACATGTAGGCTAAACACTTCTTAATTGCAAGCAAACATTCTAATTTAGCAATAAAAGTATAAACCTGTGTGCACTGACCATGCATGTTTTTTTTTTTTCTAACCAGCTGCTTATTTTGTTGGTCATGTGGATGTGAGGGTAGCCACAGTTGCTATATCTTCACCTTTTTTCATATCCACAGTTGTGGAGCCATATGCCGTGTTGTGCTAGAAAGACAGGCAAATAAGGCGACTTCATGATGTAAAATTATATATATATATATATATATATATATATATATATATATATATATATATATATATATATATATATATATATATATATATATATATATATATTGTATATATATTTACACTGTTTGACAAATTTCTACCAGTGCCTTCTTTCTACCTTTGTACCATGCACCACTATTACAGTCATGTTTTTATGAACTGGAGGTGTAGGTTAAGGATGCCAGTTGTGAAATGCCTAACAACTCTGGCATATAAGGTATCACTAATGTTTTTTTTTTTCTTTTTGTCCTCTCAGTCCAAGTACTAACTGAATTTAGCCAGGGTGGCTATTCCATTTTGGCAAATAATAAATGGTTCTAATTTATAAATCACTTAGCAGTATTTTTAAAAGGAAAATGTGTTGCCTGGTTCAAATGCCTTTTCCTTGAGGTTTGATGAAAGCTGCCACTCACTGACAACTAGCAGGACATTTGTTACCTATGGTCAATTATAACCAACCAAATCCATAGAATAAATCACTAGCAACAATTGAGATCATTAATGTTAGGTAGAATGCCTAGAGAGGGCTGGGCAGTCTCGTGGCCTGGTACCCCTACAGATTTTGTTTTTTTATCCAACCTTCTGGAGTTTTTTTGTTTTTTCTGTCCTCCATGGCCAATGGATCTTACTTTCATTCTAGGTTAATTAGTATTGCCTAATTTCATTTTTATATTGTGTCTTTCTTCATCC